>NC_084667.1:55213569-55513569 GCF_028389875.1 Rhea pennata
ATGAGAGAATGTACATTATTTAAAGCTTTTATCTTCCAGTGCGTGTTTGAGTATAACCTTGAAATGGGGTGAATAAAGGGCAAAGTACGTTGCTATGCATACGACTGAGGCAAACTAAATTGGTTAGGAAGAGGTGTGAGAAAGATTGGGGGCATTTTACTGCATAGACACTTCTCTAACTTTCCATGGGTGAGTCACAATGTTCTGTTAACTCTCCATCCCCTATATCAGCAAAAGTTTCTCTGAAGTGAAAAGACTCCATCATTCTGGTGAGGGACTGAAAGGAAGCGGAAAGACCACGCGCACAGTTCAGCCACTGGCTTGCTGTTGATATTTTTCTTAAAAGACGCTTAGATTAAGTTGGCTGTTGTGTTGTGCTTCAGCTGGCCACCACAACAGACAAGCTATTGTGTGGAGTCAGATTATATACGCTTATGTATGTCAGTATGATTATGTCGGTCAGTATGATTATGTATCACTCCCCACCTTAATTTGTTAAGATTACCAACATACTTCCAAAGCACATTATACTCCTCACTTAAAAGGAAACCCCCCAATTTTTTTGAAGAATACTTAAAATAATGTAATCTAAGTTATCTGACCTGAAATGAGGAAAAAAATTAAAACTTCACCTGACTCAAATGCAAATGAATTGTATTATTATTCACAAAGTATCCAAATATTTTGGTATATGTATATGATCTATAAAGATCAATACACATACTGAAAAATTTATTTTGAATGCCTATATAATTCACAGATCATCCCAATAGAACTGGAGGTGTAATAAGAACAATTAAACAAATTCAGCTTTAGATATAAAGCACAAACCTCTGAGATCATTTGGACTGCAATTTTCACAGCTTATCTACACCACGGATTTCTTTAAAATCAGAGCATTTACAGTGGCTTTCAAATTTCTGCTGTTTATGTAGGTGAAAGGAACGTTCCAAGGGAGGAGAAGGAAAACATCAGAAAATGAGGAGATTAGTTAAGATAGTAGCGAGCCTGAGGAATGGCTACAATTATCAGAAAAGACTACAAAGGTTAAAAGGTGGAGGTGGGGATGCCT
Organism: Rhea pennata; assembly: GCF_028389875.1. Taxonomy (NCBI): domain Eukaryota; kingdom Metazoa; phylum Chordata; class Aves; order Rheiformes; family Rheidae; genus Rhea; species Rhea pennata. Next base: position 55,214,642 of record NC_084667.1, read on the forward strand.
GCAGCCCAGGCTTATCTCTCCTTATGCTCTTCTGAGAGGAAAGGCAGATGATCACTACACGGAGGCTGCTCTGAATAAAATTATCTCAAGGGATAACACAGGTTTCTGCAATTAATTCTCCTGACACTGCCCATCTCTTGCCCAAAGTGGAGCTAGTAGAATCCACAGGAGTATGTTCCTGAGGTTCTTGGGAGAAAAACAGACCTATACAGAGGCATGCGGTGTTACATTAGTTGCCTGTTGCCAGTGCTCTGAGGTAGGACCTAGGAGGCAAACCAACCTCTGCAACACTAAAGGAAGACAAGTCAAAGTAGATGGCAGCTCAGTGCTTATACCAGCACAGTGACGATTCCAGCCTTCAACATTTATACATCTAAACTTTCATTCTCTCCTCTCTTAATATGCAAGAGGAGACACTCGCCGGCTCTCTCCCTCCCACCCCGGTGCAGGTCAGCTGCTGCGCTGTGTGCCGTCGGGCTCCAAGATAGCTGAGCAGTGAGAGCAATGTACAATTGCTGTTACTGGTGATGTATGAGAGAGAGAGAGATCACTGTCACAGTATATCTGCTATTTTCAGTTTAATTAGTAGTCAGAACTTCATTTGTCAACTTAATCATTGCAGACAGACACTACAGAGATGGGAAGTGGAAAAGAAAAGATTGAGAAAACAGATGAAAAAAAGCCTATTTGTGGCTCTAGGCATATATTATTTGTTTCTCAGCTCAGTTTATTTCAGTATTTCACTAAAATACAGAGTAAGAAGTGGGGGGACATGTGTGGAAGACAAGGCAGAGATCTGTAGCCTTGTCATTAAAAGTGTGGGTTGCAGAGGATCTGGTTTCTTCGAGTTCTTTCAGTAAAGCTGTGTTGTAGCCTACAAAACCACTCTGAATCCACACATCTCCTGTTTCTTTGTATGTTAAGTAAGTAAGTATTGTTGTTTTGGCTGAGGGAAAAAGTGGATTTGCCATCAAGACACTGCTAGCCATAGCCAAACTGAATAGCATTTTCCACAAAAGAGAGAATCCAGTGGGTGCGTGTGAGCCACTGATTGCATTTGCCCACCTCTGGGTAAGCCAGATTTTTTGTAAGAAGGGGAAAAGTGGTGAGGGTTGTGGGGTTCTTCTGTTTGTTTCGCTTGGGTGATTGGTTTAGGCGTTAGATTTGTTGGTCCAGTCCTTGGCTGGATGTTTCTGGGACCAAGCGTAATGTGGTAAAGCTTTAGCGCACGCCAATAGTCCTGTCTCTACTCACTAACGTGTTCTGAGCTCGTTTATAAAGGGGTTTAGCGTGCTGGAGGAAATTCCAGTGCAACGCGACATGTTTCTGTGGGCTTACCTCAGGGAGGTAAGCGCAGACGCTCCCTGGTTAAAATGGTGGCCAGGCGCCGCCACAGGCAGCTCGCGCAGCAGAGGACGTCGTGGCACGCTTGGGTTTGCAGCAGCAGCAGGCTGTGTGCGGGGTGCCGTGTTCAAACGGCGGCTCTCCGTGGCTGCAGCGGCACAAGGCGCTCTCACACGCGTCCCTGCTGCGGGCGGCCTCTCCGTCCCTGGCGCCTGCTGCTGGGCCCAGCTGCTGCGAGGGCACGAAATGGCCGCCATGCCAGCTGCCCCTCTGGCGTCAGCCCCACGGCAGCATTCGCACTGAACGCAGTTTGCAGTGAACCAGGCTGCCGTTGTTCCCTGGCCTTCTCGTGGGTGAAGTCCTTTCCCTGGTCTGTGCTCCGTAGTTGCCAGCCACAGCGGGACAACTGCAGCCTGCGTGGCCCTTTCTGGAGAGACAGCACTCGCTTAGCGGTCCCCAGGGCGGCGTCAGGCCGAGCTGTGGCCCTGGAGGTCTTGGCTGTCATCTCCCATCTGCTCGCCTAGTGGATGATGAAGAACTGTAAATAAGCAGCTGTGTTGCAGGCCGGCACACTTTCACGTCCTTGTTTCAGCATAGGAAGCTATTGCTTGTTAGTTACTGAAGCCAAGGAAGCATGGCGCACAAGGAAACTTCCAGCCGCTCTAAACCCAGGCCAGGCTAAGCAATGCTGGCAGGCAGCTTAGCATACCGCGTTCGCACTGGATTCTAAGTGTACGTTTGGTGTCATGGAGTAGGTGATGGATACAGTCATGATTCTTGCCTGGCTCGGTCCCCCTCAGTTTTGGTCTGACTACATTGTGCCCCGCCTTTGATGTCTGCTGCCTAGTGGAAGGTTCATGAGGAGAAGGAGAGCTGCAGACTCTCATGCCCTGGAATCCTATTGTCATTTTCTATCACAGTGTTGTTAGATCTTTGGGGCATTTTTAGTATCCTGAAATATCCAGATGGTCCTGTGCCTTTCTGTTCAGGGATGCTGTAGATGGCTTTAGGGGATTGTGTAAACTGGGGTTCTGGTCACCTCTCTCTGATGTGATGCACCAACTGAAACAGACAGTAAAGCTGCGTTTATTTCAAACATACAATAGACTTTTTTTTTTTTTTTTTTGAAATTCCCATTTCAACTGCTATTAATAAGGCCAAAACTTTTCTTTTCTTCCTTAGTTCAGTGGGAATCTCTATATGGCATCTTATCTTATAATTGTGCAGTTTTATGTTATATGGCTGTTTGTGTATGGTCTTTCTTGCTAACCAGACAAAATAATCTGGGCATAACTTCTTGAAGTATGTTGGAAAAGGAAAGGATGTGCATAAGTGCCTGTAGGTGTACAAATATGACTGATGGCCAGGACAATCCAAATGTAAGTGGCTGGGAGCCTGTCTCTGGCTTGTGGTGCTCCTCAGTATGTGTGCTGGCAGTGAATGGTGGTAGTGGTGGTGGCAAAGTGAGGCTGGGAAGTCGCAGCAGATCCTGTGGGGTGTGAACAGATAACATAGACTCAAAAGCTGGGAAGGAGGTGGCGAGTGACGTGAAGTTGAAGTGATGTGACCAAAGCCGCCAAACAGGAGGATGGCAGAGCTGAGACTAGAACATGGTTCTAGTTCCTTGGTTCTCCCTTGCATCATCAAGGGAAATGCTGTTGTAAAATCCTTGCTGTGATCACTACCCTTCCAGATGGCATGTTGTCCCTGTTGTCATCAACTACACCAACTACTGAACATCAAAGGACAAGATTTATCATGTGTTTCTGTGGATTTGCTTTGTAAAAGCACAATGGCCCATGTATTAATTCAGATCTTACAAAACATGTAAGCTGATGGTTTCCGTCTGGACTTTTTTTCCCCCATAAATGTATATAGCTTGTAAGTTCTTTTTTTGTAGGTATTTTTACTAACTTTAATTTTAGGAATTTCTATCTGAAATTAATACAAAAATGTGTGCAAGCATTGTCAGTGTACAATCTCAAAGCGTGCGTGTGTGTGCGAGTATGGCCTACTAACCAGGTAGATAGGAAGACCAAGCTGCATAGCTTTGCCTGTGGCATGATAAGGCATATTTCTATGTATCTCACTTCCTCTCTTTCCTTTTGTCCACTTCAGATCTAGCTCTTCAGCAATACTGTCTTAGCTCTGTATGCTAAATACAGCACCTGGCCTTGCATGGCCTAAATCACAGTTGCATCCCAAAGTGCTGCAGTAATATAAATATGTAGAATATTACACATGTATTATAATTAATCTAGTAACATAGTCTCTTATGCATGATTCATAGAGCTCTTACATGATATTCTTCTTAGTTTCTCAATTTAGCTTTAGTGTCATTTGTAAAGCTTCTCTGAAACTTCTTTGTTTTGAATATTTCTAATGTGCCTGAAGTATTTTGGTACATGATATTTAAATGCAATAGGAATAATTTTAAAAAGCAGAATACCAATACTGACAACGTCACTTCACTCCCTCTTCTTTAATCAATCTTCTAGTCAGTTTTGTAAGAATTTGATAGATTTGTTTTAAATGTAAAAGCAACAAAGAAAGCCATTGGTCAGAGCTAATCAAAATGAGCTCTACCTCTACTTTAATAATTTTCTTCTATAAACTCTTTGCATCTCAAAGAAACCATTCATCAGGCAAGCTCATAGGCTTCAAAGTAGCAAAAATTTTTTATTTCTTTACAGCAGCCTGTTCAGTTGAGTAGTTATGATCCCCATTTTACTGAGGAGCATCCTGAAGGACAGAGAGATGTGACTTGTCTGTGGCTATGTGATAAACTAGAATTAAAACATGCCTGAGTGGTGGCCACTTAAAGTATTTTCTTCCTTTTTTTTTTTTTCTTTTTCCTCAACATCACTTTTATTCTTTTGCAAATCCTTTTTCTTGAAAATCCCTGTAAATTGAACAGTCTCATTAATACTAATTATTTGACGTTTTCTTTTTTTAAAAAGACTCACTTTCTCGATAGGGGAGCTGCAATGAGATTGAGCCCAAGCTGTTTTTTTGCACTAATTTTACTTGTTTGTAAGATGTTGTGGCTCTAGAAAAAGGTGCCCATTTATTTGGTGTGTTCCAGTAATTTAATTGGAAAAGTAGAATTACCACTTAAAAGATGTGTAAGAATGATAGGTCATGAAGCTAAAATGAATTAAAGTTATATGCTGGAAAGTGCTGCCGTTGCTGTTGTAGAGAGGGGCTTTATTTGAAATTACAAAATGAAAATTACCGATCAATGCAGACAGAATGGAATGACTGATATTTCAGTTGCAGTTCTAGAAAATGTAACATTGCATAAAGATACACTATTTACTTTCTTTTCAGTTCCAAGTTTTTGCACATTATAATAACATATATAAGTGCATAAATGGGCCTTCCCAGATGGTACAGCAGGGAGCAGAGATGTAAAAAGTTGCAGTATATATCAAATTTCAGACAAAGCTCAGCTGCAGTAATATTTGCTTCTAGGAGAATGGTGACAAGAGTGGTTTGCCACTGTTGAGGTAGTTTTCTTTCTCTGGGTTAAGCTGTAGAACATAAGGGCCAGATGAGAACTCCACTCACTGTCTTCTGTACTGACTCTGTTACCTGTGATGACAAGATGAGGAATGAGCGCTCAGAATGTTCATTAACATAGCTTTTCCTTCCCTGCAGCAGTTCCTGGGAAATACCTTAGATTTCATACCTTAGTTCTTCCAAAATGAAGAAGATTTTAGATCTTTCAGTCTTATCTCTCTGGATATGTTAATGTAGTCCCCCCTCATTGCCTTCTTGCAGCTTAGGTTCTCTAGAGGTGACCCAAGAGAAGATTTTGTACTCCATGCTTTTCTGATGGATGATATGCTGAGTTAACATCTTAGTAATGAAGAACTTTGTTTCATTTTGCTTTACACGTGAAATGGAATGTTTTAGCTTTTTAGCACAGTAAATAGATAAATAAACATTCCAAAGCTTGGGCCAAGTCTCCATCCTCCTATTGTGTTCCAGCTAATGATTTATGATTTCCAGTCAGTGAACACACGTTTAAGAGGGAACGTTTGTTTGCTTACAAATGTTCATCACAGAACTACCCAAGATATAAACAATCCATATAAGATTCAAAAACTTATTTTGGCTTTTGGAAAAGCTTTGTTTGTACATTTTCTACACCTCTGGCTGTGTTTGACCTCCTGCTACTTCAAGAAAAGAAGCTTTCTGTGAAAGTATGCAAAAATATGATTTTGAAACAGCCGGTTCATTTTTCATTTGCTAAAGATATCTGTAGAGACAGGTATCTACAACTATATAAATATTCTTATTTTCTGGAGTGTTTAGTTCATTGTATTTCTCTAATGAAAAGGTCAAATTCGGCGTGTGGTTGTAGTAGAACAGCCATATCACAATTCTATTTTCTGCTACACAGATCTAGCAGATTTGCGCTGGAGTAAGGGGCTTGGCCCTGCGGTACCAGTATGTCCTATTCATTCCCACTAGGGACTCTCCAATTTCCTGTGACATCACAAGTGGTTCCTGTGGATACAGTTGCTGTGACACAGATGTAGTTTGTGATTAGGACATCAGATGAAGAGTGTGACACGAAGATGAACTCTTGAGGAACTGCGGATCTGTTTTCATGCAAATGTCCCTACTATCATGAAGCAGAGAATGAGAAATGCAGAAAATAGAAAAAATAACAAGAATTGCCTCTAAATAAAATGTTTTACCAAGTTTTCCCTGAAGCGTCAGCAGCTCTTTAAACATGCTGGTGATGGCCCATCATGAAGCCAGATGTTACCATTTATCAAGTAAAGTAAAGAGCCCCTCCTGTATCCACAAATATGAACTGAATATGAAATCAAATGGGAAACTTCTACATTAAGGTTGGAGAAGATATAATGTAACTTTAAGCTATCCACAGACTTGAGAGTAAAAGAAGTGTCTGACAAGAAAGAATAAGTGTCGGCAACATTACTTGATTCATCTTTCAAAGGCAAAATTGCAGCCATATGTATAGACTTAAATCACTTGATGGATGTCCTATGGGTTACGATTTCCTTCTCCTCTCTCTCTCTCTCTCTCTGTCACCTTCTCCTTCCATTCTGTGTGCAGGTGAAGTGCTTCGTATGGGAAGAACACATTGTGAAAGCTCTGAGTAAGCTTCCTAAAACCCCAGACTGGCAAAACGGATGTAAAAGACTCAAAGAAAGCACTTGTAAATAATGGCTGCACTTCTTTGAAAGTATACTGTCTCTTCCATGGTAGTCTTATACCTGGTGGAAGAAAAAGTTGGTCTGCTTTTGACTGGGCAGGGCTGAGCCAGCACTGGCTGACAGTGACACGTGTAAGGAGAGGTTAACCTTGCCATGTTCCCTCTACCCCCTTCACCAAGAGCATTGTTCCTCCTGCTTTGCAGAATGATGTAAAACATGCAAATTCTGCTTGGCTCCAGTATTGACATATATGATCAGGCAGCATCAATAAAGGTATTTTTTTGAATGTTTCATTAGCCTAGAAACTTGTTCTAGTGGTTCAGAATGGGACCTGGCTATGTAGGATGAACTATTTATTTTAATGCTGGATTAATATAACTCACTGTAGGATTAATGTAACTGATGCAGGATTAAATGCGGAATCATTAAAAAAATGCCAGATCTTCAAAAAAGGCTTGCACAAAATGACAACAGCCTACTGTTATAGCAGTAATGGCCTAATAATGTAAGCATGGTGAAGTTTGCAGGGAGAGGTGTAGAACAAGCGATGAGGTTGGAAAAAAATAGATATGCATTCATACATGGAAGCCCTTCTTCAGGTCTGAAGGTGAAGCAGGAAACAAAGTACGTGTTGAGGGTGATTGTTTGGCTAACTTAATTAGGCTAAGTCCAATTAGACAGTTTGACAGAAAAGGGCAGTTAGTATCTATGGAGCACTGGGAGATATTTGGAAAGGAGAGGTGGCAAGATAATTAGCTGGATGGATTGTTATTTTTGAACTTACTGAATTTTGAGAAGTTAGTTGGAATGGCCTATAAGGAAAATTACAAAATATCATAAAATCAGTAGTGCTACCAGCTCATGAATTTTAGTACCAAATTAAGTTAAATTTTAAGTTCTCAAGCTTTTCTTTTTTGAAGTAATTTGTAGGTCTCCTTTGCATATGAAGTTTCTCGTATATTCAGAGATTGAAAAGCTGTACTGTGAAAAATGTTCTCTCACTGGTAAATCATGTTTATGTCCTTTTATCTGTTGTGTTTGGGTGTTCATTCTGGTACATCATGATGAACTGCAGTCCATCTGGGTATGAAGATGGGATAGTATTTTTGTGAGATATTAGTTGTGGTGGCTTTGTAGATGTGTTGGCATTTCTAGCCATGCTCCAGTGTGAGCTAGTTCCATTCAGCATGTGGTTTAATACCCATACACAGACTATTAGAGCTCATTCTAGTAACTATTAGTTTGTGCTTGCTCAAGTTATGCTCGTGGACATGCTGAAGGGTATGAAAAAGGTTCTTAGTTTACCCCCACAATACAAGACCACAGTCAATGTCTGTGCTCCTTTTCAGGCAGAGATCATTCTGTTCCAGCACTGCCACTGGCAATACTTACTTCTTCAGAAAGAGGACTGAGACAATGTCCACCCCTTCTGCAGCAGCTCCAAGGAATCCTGTGTACAATTTCTCCCTCTCAGAGCTTCCCCTCAGTTTGGAGCCTGTTGTACAATTTAAGCCCAATATGTTTCAGGAGGGTGGTTGAGGAAGAGAGGGAGGGGGTCGCTAAATTATGGTTGCTGTGGGAACCATAACTTTGAATTTCTTGACATCTGTCCAATGACAATCTCAACATTAACGTTGCATTAACATAGTTTTTTTGCATTTAATTAAAAAAGATGATGGCCTGGAATCTGTTAAGGAATTTAAAGCCAACATTTAAACTATTTGCTAGGAGCAGAGATGTCAGAGCCTCTGCTCTAGAAACATTCATGTGCACTTGCTAAACATTCTGACAATGTAAAATAGCCCCAGAGACGAGAAATGAAAGCAAAATGTTTGTAAAGCTATTGCCTGTTTGTCTCCTTCTGGTGGCTTTGTCCATCTTTCCTGTCTATTCTGCCTTAAAAAAAAATGGGAAATAAATAATTGTTTCTGATTTTTCCGTACCTCATCCCCACTGCTAGCTACTGACTCACCTTTGTGCAGCACATTGTGTTTTCTGGGAGCTTATTGCTCGAGCCCCTGTTGTCTTTCTGCAGGTTCTTAAGAGTTGTTTGCAGAAGTGCTTTGTTTGTGTCTAGATACAGGCACAAAATAGTAGTAGATGCCTGAGTATAGTATTTATTCTGATTTCTGGACTCTTAAAAATGTGTTTGGATTTCCCACATAACATGCACTTGTTAATTGGTTTCAATTCTGAAGGTTACGCAAAAAGTGTTTACCACTGATAGGTGTCTCACCTCGAAAGGCTTGAAGGAGCTGAGCTTTAGAGCTCTCTTTTGTAACCTTGTGTTATTTCAGTAACTTCAGCTATCAGACAAATAGACATATGGACTATGCTAAAGTTAGGTGCTGTAGATAGGAGAAAGATGTTCATATGGCACCCGTGTTATTTAGCCTTCTCTCATAACAGAGTACCATACTGTTAAAAATTGTCTATTTTTATGTAATTCTTCCACTTATATTGAGATAAAAAATTATTAGTCTAAGGTTGGCTCACATCATCAGAGCTTCTGAATGTTGGCAACTTCCCTACAGTCTGTTGCAGGCAATATCTGCCAGGGAAGTTGCATGAACACAAGCAAAAAATAGGTCTTCCTGCTGAGCCACCAGCCCAGCAACGTAAGGAAGAATTTAATATCATGGCCTTAAGAAAGTTTCTGTGTGCTTCACAGACAGTCGTGCCTTCGGTGAGGTGATGGAGGGAGAATATAAAATCCCAGAGTTACTGCAAGTCTCAAAAAAGTTGTGAAAGAAGACTTGGCAGTTAGTAGCTTTATGTAAAAGATTTTTGCATATAAATTGCATATGCATATGACATTTTAGCTCCAACTTTACATGTGTTTTGGAGGTTGGATGCAATCTTGTCCCTGCCTGTCTGTTTGCTTTTGCCATAGCTGCATATCAATATTAATCCTGTTGGTTTTTCCCTCTGGCTTTTTTTTGGTTAATTTCCCTTTCTCTCAGTTTTGACTTAAAAACTATTTGTTTCCTTTTATCCATTAAAAAAAAAAAGGCATCTCTCTTCTATCTTTTAATGAGTTGTTGTATTTAAAGCATGCATATATCTTTTTTGCCTTTTGGAGTAGACTCTCCAGTATTCATCTGGTGACAAGAAATGGCTAGGGAGCTGATAAGATGAAAAGTTATTCTTTTACTAGAGATCTTTTCTCTTCTCTGAAGGGAAAGAAACATTCTTAAAGTAGTACTGATATCCTATCCTTCCCCCCTTTATGCTATCATCAGGGAAATATAGGCTTTGCCTAACCAAAGTGGCTGCATACTGCATTTGAGAAATACTTCTGTTCTGAGCTCAGAGTTGGATAGGCTGCTGAAAGTGAGTATTTGTAAATTAGGTCTTCTTTTTGTTTGCAAATTGTCCGTGAACAAACTAATTTATCTTTCTTTCTTTCTTTCTCATTATTCATGCCCTCCTAGTAAAGATATTTCATTCTTTGGGAATGTTCTGAAAAAATAAAATAAATCAGATTTTGGCATTTGTATCAGAGCTCTGCTTGTAAGCTGCTGGGAAGTGTCACCTACACGGCTGAGACATTTGTGACCAGAAGCGTCTGAACAACCTGCAGTTCTCTTGATCCTTGCGAAAGGTAGTAAGAATTAGGAAATTATCACGCTCTCTAAATGATTTCCTTTTTCCTTTCTAAATCTTGGATAAGAATTCACTAGCAGGAAGATTCTAGCCATATAATGTAAATTGTGCTGAGGAGCAGACTGAAGGAATGAACCCCATAGTTTCAGCTCTGCAGAAGGCTTCTCTTCTTTCCCTGACTGGAGACTGCAGTGCTTGCCCAATATTAGGATGAAACATGGAATTCCCCTTCCCCTTCAGTGCTAGTAGCTGAGACTTGCTTCAGTTAAGTCACTTTGAATTACTTTATTACTACAGTGGGAGAATCAAGACGCTCCAGTTTATGGTAGCACATTGCCTACATCTGTAGGAGAGGAGAGTTTTTATGCTAAAAGTACAGTCTGTCAACAATTGATGTGCAGAACTGCACCTTGCTGTGAAAGTGTGTTCCTGCCATCCAATATTTTTGATTGTCTAAAATTATATTTGAATTTGGGGGATTTTTTTTTTTTGCTAAAATTTCCCACACTGCTGATTTGGGGTTTTTTAATAATTGAAATTTGGACAGTGTTGAAGAGCTAGGGATTATCTTAAATGCCTCATGTTTTGTAGCACAGAAGATTTTTTTCTTTATTTTTGAGTCAAAAAGCTGTTTTCTCACAATCATTAGCACTAATTTTCTGAGATGGCCACATGATGTATTTAATACCTTGAAACAATGGTCCAAAGTAAATGAAAATGACAACTCAATGGTTCAGGTTACCCCAATGTTTAATTTGATTCCTAAGCACATAAAAGTTGCTTCCAGTTGAATAAGAGAATGCAGTTGAACACGGGTTGTAATGATGCGTCAAAAGCTATGACATCCCTACTCAAATCATTTATAAACAGTAAAAGAATTTTGAGAACTGAATTACTACCTGAACTTCAAAAGAGACTATGTATTTCTATTAATATAAAGAACAATTGCGAGCTGTTAGCCACTAAGTTATTTGAATTTGAAATTCATCAAAAAGGTGGTGGAGGAGGAATATATCTGCACTCTAATGTGAGTAAAGGATCTTGTGTGTGAGGTAAAATTACTTCTGAAATAAGAGAAGTTTGAATAAACTCATACTTTAAAGAAGAGGTACAACTTTCTTTTCAGAGGACCTTTCTTCTAGCTTCAACTCAAACTGTCAGCTTCTTTTAAACCAGATCTGAAACACCCTTAAGACATAACTTTCTGTTTTTATAGATGAGGTCTGTTCCTGACTATGAATTCTCTGAAGCTCCTGAGCCTTTAAAACATTCATTCTTGTACACTGGGATTGATTTAAAAAAGGGAGGGGCAGGGAAACCTAACTTCATTAGAAATGCAGAATATAAGGTTTTTCTTAACATAGGAAGTGCTTTGCGGATAGGGGAGGTTGTCATGCATGGGGGCTGTGTTCCACATGCCCACAAATCTCCGCTGGGACTCTTTTCACAGATCTCCTCATCTACCTGATGTGAGACAGGGGCGAATGTTCTTTCTGCTGTAAATAGATCATCTATTTACATCTATCTATAATGCTGTACACTTTTCTAGCAAGAGTTACAGCACAGAACTTTCCCATATCAGCTTTTCACTTCCTTTCTAGCAGGTAAAAGCTGTTCAAGATGTGAAGAAGGGTCAATATTGTAAACTGCAACTTCTAGTGCAGTTTTGCTTGCAGAGAGTTGTAGCAAGCAGCAGATAAATTTGCTTTTTGTCTTCGTCTCAGTAACCAGAGTAGATATTTTAGAGCAGTCTATGTTCCTGGGATCTGGGTAGTGATGTTGGGATGAAAGGCTAAATTACTACATGCAGTTTGACAGCCTTCTAAGGGGTAAAATGAACAAGTCTTAGCATGAATATACACTGACTCTGTTTTTCTAGTTAATTCTTGAAAGCTGGTTTTCAAGGCCCTGACATCTGCTATGCACAGCAAAGGTCAGTTTTAATGAAAGAAAACTTGATATTCTGCATATGAAATGCAGATTAGATTGTGTAATTCTGGCCTTCTGATTTTGTGATTAGCTAAACAAGCTTCTTACATTGCCACATGTTGATTCAGGAAAACATGCAACAAAAAGGAACAGGTAATCACGAATCAGTCTGAAAACATCCAGCTCTGTTTTTTGTGGGATGCTAAAAAAATTTTGCATTAGTGGCAGAAACAGGAAACTGAAACTAGATTAATCTTACTTATTTTGTAGGCCATTTCTCCACATATTTCAAACCCTGAAAGCTCAAAGAAGGTTTGTTCACTGTCTAACTTTCTATAGGATCAATGTAGGATGGAGAGAAGAGCCTTAGAAAAAAAAACAGAGGTTCAAGGGATGGGCAAATGGGACTTCTTTTAGAAGAAGAAAAGGCAAACCAACCAACAAAATTCAGAACAGCTCTTTTTTTGTTCATTTACATGTCTTACAGATTGGCAGCTTTGGATGCAGGATGAGATGAGAGTTTTGTGCAGTGAAACTGTGGTCACTAGAGTGTAGAAGACCATCAAAATTTATTTCGTGTCTGACACAGAACAAGTATCAAGCCAAAATCTTTTATTTTACAGAACTAAATCTGAACTTGCATGTGAAGGGAAGAAAGAAAATAGAGAAAGAAGCTTACAAAAAAATAAAAAGACGCAGTGGGGGGGGGAGGCAATACTAAAACTGCAGTCTTAGCCTTCTAAACCCTTTTGCTTCTCTGATTGATACTTTTCAATTATACCGTCCTATTTCACTGACATTTGAAATGCTGTTTTTTTTCTAGCGATAACTTCAAATGCTTAAGTTCCAACAGCACCAGTAACCCTGTTTAGCTGTAGTAGTAAATTGGTTCCTTGTACAACATAATGGCAGTGACAGCCTTTTGCTAGGGAAATGAGTTCTCCAATGGGACATGCCTATGATAAGACGTCCGGTTTTGAAATTGTATTTCCCTGTATCAGAATTAAATCTGGACTTTATATTTCTTTGCTGCCACTGCTCTGTAGCTGGTCCCTATACAGTACGACCAAAGACTGACAAGTAATGCTTACACAGGCACCCTTTCACTTAAATTGGATTTGTCCTTTTATGTTTCCTCCTATTATTAGCTATTAAAATCTCTCAAAACCTTTTTTTAAACAGTGATAGGGCTTGGCAAACCTGAAACTCACTGACTAGGTGGAGGAAAAAAGAATTCTAGTATTAACAGCAGTATTTTCCTTCCCTAGGTAAAATTAACTCACATTTAGTAAAATATAGTATTGATTCCCTGTGTTATACGGTAAGATATACGGAGTATCTTCATTGTGTTGAGAAAGGTCAGGATTTGAATGTATTATACTGGCACAGCTGAAGGCCCTGTAAAAAGGATACCAAAAGAAACACAAATCAGTGCCACTCCTGGGTACCTTTAGAAAATCCAAGCCTGCTTTCTTCTGGTTATCTTACTGTGTTTCTTAGAGCATTTAATGGTTAAAACAAAAGCAATGTGCTTTCTGTGCTGTTGATTTGCATTGGTGCCTGATGGTACCATAAGTGTGTGCATTTTGTTAGTGTATTATTACTATGTGCTGTAACGGAACAGCTCAATGGAGGTCAGTAGGAGATCATCAGTATATGTAATTTCATTTTAACCTTAGGTTTACATTATCAGTTAAATAACGAAATAATAATCAGGCTATGGGAAGGGCAACTTCTTTTTCCATTTCTTGCAGTAAAAAAATTAACTGAATGTTATCCCCATACTGGACTCATTGTTCCTATGCTACAGGTATCAGTTTATCTTTCTTCAGAGAAATGTTCCTAGCAAATTGAGGAGAGAAAACTGCATGAAACTTTAGAGATTTCAAGAAAAAAATTTTTTAGCAATGGCTTCTGACTTATTTCTGATTTCATTTAAGTGTGGGATATATTTATAGTAGAAATCACAAACAAGAATGCATTCTGACCAAGAGAGGTCTTAGAAGATACTTTCTTGAAATGGCTGCTGGACTCATACTGATTGGCTATATAGCATTTGTGGATGATTTGACGAGGCTGCACTTTTCTGCCTCTGATTTGCATCAGGGATATCCAATAGTGGACCAGATGACGTTTTTTCTATTCGAAGTAGTGATTCCATTGCACTTTGCTGAATGCTTAAAATTTATTTTATTAAATGATTAAATTTACTGTGTGATGAGGATTTCTAATCTTTTTACTTTTTAAAACATTGACTAGAATATAACTTTTACAGCCTCTGCCTGTGTTTCCTAAATGTCATTAATAATCAGAAATGTTGAATACAGAAGGGCAAGTTAAATCCTGTCATTGAAACAGCAAACAGCTTTAGTCAAATGTATTGGCACAGGATTAAAAATGCATCAAGCATGTATTTGTCTTCTCAATGGGAAGCCCTTATTAATAGTTTGAAGAGCAGAAAGCTTAGCCTTATACAACAAGCACTGTAGTAGTTTTTTTAAAAAAATATATTTTAATGTGTGAAATTGCAGGATGCCAAGGTTGCCATTAGAGCTCCTCTTTCATTCCAGTAATTTTCCCACTTAGATTCATTCTTTCCTTTCACAAAAAAAGCACTTCATAGTGGTCACAGCAGAATTGCAGTGATACTGAGTAGAGTGCAGTACTCTTGCATGGTTAATTACTACACCACCATCAAAATATTGGACATAACTATATGGACATGAGTCAGCTCACTTCTCTGAAGAAACTCTCCTTCTATCTTTTTCTCTTGTGTGCATAATTTCACTAAGGAATTATATGTGTTTGAGAATTCTAGTAGAAATGTGAAATTAGGATATTTAAAAGAAACCCAGTCCTTTCTTTATGACTCCAGTGCAATACGGTAGCACCAAACCATAAAAAAGAGTAGATTGAATAGACCTGAGAACCTGAATCCTACCTCGGGGTCCCTTTGAAAATAAATCAGATGAATGGTCTGTATTCAAAACTTTGTTTTGGCTTCTGATTCTAGAGATTTAAAAGTAAGTGTTTGTCTTCAATACTGTCATCCTTCCCTATAGAGCCAACATATGTAGGAGGTTTGCGGAACTTGTAAAACAGCTTCTTTGTATTTGAGATCAAACCATATCTAATTAAATTTTAAAATTAAATTAAAGGAAACCACTAAATCTATGCCACTGACTGTGTTTACTAGGTGTGGGCCAGCACAGTCCCCTGAAGCTCATACTGGAAACCTACAAAACTGGACAAACCTGGTTTCTCGACCTGGTTCACAGATTCATTCAAATTCTGCTGTAATGACCAGTGTGTATGAATCTCTCCTGAACTTAAAATTTCTATCAAGTTCTCAGGAATGCTTCTTCTACACATGTCACAAAATAGCTAAAGTCAAAATTTGACCAGATCTGTTCTACACCACAGTCTCCTGTTCTGATCCAGTCAGCCAATGCCCCTCAGCTAGGTTAAATAAACAGTCCTGTGACAGGTCAAGGTTAGTCCACTCTTATATTTCACCCAGATGTTTTGGGATTGTCATTCCTGCTTTTTGACAGCCAGCTGCTGTCACTTGACCATTTTAACGTCATTCTTTTGCTGATGCTTCCTGGCCAAGCATATTCTTTTCTCTAGCTGTCAAGTCCAGCCTAGCCCACTGCTGCTACTTGACATAACTGACTTGGAAGTTACCCTACAAAGACCTCAGATCCTGGTAATAGTCATGGGTTCCTGCATTATCATCTTCCCCAACAGCAATTTGCACTAGAACTTTGGGTGGCCTATCAGGTCCACCTGTGTGTCTGCTGAAAGGAGAGATGATATCACATCAAGGTGTGTCCAGTCTTTATTCTGAACTCTTCCTGCTGCTGGAGTGAAAAACAGACTAAATAAATAAGGCGGAAGAGAATACTCAAAGAATTGATGTAGGAAATGTCTTTGCTCTGCTGTAATAAAAAAAATATTATTTACTCAAATTATTTTTGAAAAGTACTTATCACATTATTCTGTGAGCAAGAACAAATCATATTAAATTAACAATGCAAACAAAAATAATTAACAAGCTGACCAAATGTCCGCTAATAAGCTCAACCAAATTTGCAAACTGCTATTTAAAAATCAATTTTTTTTGACCCGTTATAACCTATGATCATCTAAAAACCTGATGTATCTGTTAGCCTCCTTGGAAGCCTAAGGCCTTTCAGACAAGTAGAGTTAGCAGTTTCTTCACTGGTGATTTTCAGCTGGCAGACAACTGACCTTTAATTCTGGGGGCTTTTACCTCATGCCCTTTAGCAGAACTTAGCAGCTGGATAAGTGAGAAGGGTGGCTTTCTGAGTAGTCAGAATCTTTAAAGGCCTTTGTGAGTTAAAATCAACAGCTTAAATTACACCAGAAACAAGCTTGTCATCCCACTTGTCCTGAAGAGCACGATTGCTACATGCTCTTTCTGACCACCGCAGCCACAGTGGGGGCATGCTGCACTGCATGAAGCTTCTGGCATAACTCTTCTCACAGTTTTTCTGTCCCCACAAAATAAGCATTATCACCCTTATATTATAAATGAAGAAACTGAGGCATGAGAACTCAGTAGTGTGTCTATGTCCAGGGCCTGGTTTTGCATTCAAACCTGTCTTACTTGTCTTAATTGGAAGCTCAGTTTTTAAATAACTGGCTTTCTGAGTCCCTTCCAGTTGCATACACATGGCATTTTGTTAGTTGAAGCTTATTGTCAAACAGCTTTTTTTCTTGTAGAAAAATCAATGCAATTTGAATTTTTCTACCCAGACTGAATCCTTAGTAAATTGTTGTGGATAGTTATTGATTTCTTATATCTGTGAGATTTTTTTTTTAAATAGCATTAAGGTAAACAGAAGTCTTACTGTGTTCATTTTACAGGATAACACTTATCTAGACAACGGACACATAAGCACACGTCTTACCTATAGGAAAGACGCAGCAAACCACTTCCAATAATACAAAATAAAAAGAACAAAACCCTTCCGCTGCTGAGCAGAATGGGAAGATTGATTTCTTGTCACTAATTTTGATTGAATTGAGTCTGTGCTTTTGGAACTGGTTTTACTGATATAACAGCAAACATCTTTTAACTATTCCTTATACTTTTGTGCCCACAGAAAACACAGTAAAGGTAGAAAGAGCCTTAAGTAAGGATCATGAATCTTACCTTCCACTAATAAACTGGGGAGGAGGGAAGGGGAGCATACCATCTCTTGAGATATCAGGTTTCTGCTTGCTTCTATATTGCCTTTAAAATCTAAAGGTGACTCTCTGCTGTTTAAGTTTGAACGGAATTGGAGCAGCTATTTCTAGATGAACCAAATAGTGGAAACTGGACGAACACAGCTAAATTTATGAACTGTTTTACTCATCAAAAATCAAGCATTTCCAGTGATCTTGGGGGCTTCCAATGTTTTGGAAACATCGTTCATTCAACAATGTGCTGCAAGATTTAGTTCTAATGAGTCTGAACCTGACCCTTACCTTCATTTAACCTTTGATTGGAAATTCAAATCAGACTCCACACTGAGTTGGTAAGGTTTCAGATTATTTTATTTTTATATATTAGAGTAGCACATTAAAAATAAGACAAAAATTGACATTAGCTGCAATTCCATTGTGAGGCTTATAATAGCAACAACAGCAACAACTTTGATGAGGTAGAAAGAAGGGAAAGAGAATGAATTCCAGCAGATTAATGAATGGCTATTGTGGCCTTGTTGGGACAAAGAGCAATTCTAGGGAGTATGATCCCAGGAGTGACTGGAGTGTTGTGGGCACTGACACGCAGTGAAGAAATAATTATGAACTCTCAATGTTTCACTTTCAAAAATACTGATATTCAGCTTTTATACAGCTGGTTTAGGGTTAGGCCATATACTAGAGCTACTGCAGGGAAAACTGGAGTTAGTTATTGCTGAATAGGATGCCAAATAATAATAATAAACTGAGGGAGGATGTTTTGAAATGTTTGGTGTCTCTTTCTTTTTTTCTTTTTTTTTTCTCCTTTTTTAAAAAGAAAACAAACTTTCATTCTTTTCTGATTCCCTGTGGAGTGTTCAGTTCCTAGGGTGGCCTGAGGAGAGATCAGTGATGCTGTGCTTTGTAGTCTATTACAGCACAGCTGTTCATCAATTAGAATGGAGAAAATAATCCTGCTGTTTTAGAATAGTGTGATGTGCCTGGTACGTTATCAGGCAAAATGCAAACTGGATACATGAAACCCACACAGTGAAGCTGCTAGTGTGAGGGGGAACCTCTGACACAAAAAAGTTCTCCTTTATTTTTTCTCTTCTCTACCACTTTAAAACTGAAATTACAAGCTTGAGCTCCCACTCTACCTTATGACATAGAGAAGCATCCGCAGTTGCCCTACAGGAGCCAGTAGAGCTCTTAGTGAATCAGAGTTCAAGAAGAAAGCTAGGAAATCTGAACCAATGCTATGCTAATGCAGAGTGTCAGTGTGTATGCTGCTTTTTTCTTTTTTTTTCTTCTCTTTCCATCAGGCCTTCTTTTCTTGTAATAGCGAAGGAATGTGTGCTGAAAAGCAGATAGTTAGTGCCACTTTGCCACCATATGCCTTTATATTTGGAAATTTGCATAAACAGCAAAACATTAAAACAGGATTTATAACCCCCCTCAAAAATAGAAAATATATGCAAAATTTTCAAAAGGAAACCATGGGAGTTAAGTTAAAAAGCCCCAACCTTAAATCCCATTAATTGGAAACTATGTGTTTTATTTATATTCATAACATGTATCTATCACACAGTCACTGTGTAGTGTACAGAATATTGTTGTTATGGGGGTGAGGTAGCCCTGCTCATGGGCAATGCTCTGTGTTTCTGTTGTAATTCTTAATGCGCGCAGCAGACACCCAGAGCAGCAACTGAATTAAAAACTGAGAGGCAGACAGACAGACAGATAGACAACAGCTAAAGCAGAATTAATCCTTGCTGTTATCTCACACCAGCATTTTGGCATGCACTCCAGTGCCAACTGTATTTGTTCACGAAAGGAAAGAAGGATGCTCTGAGATCCAGTAACTGAACTGGGATCTCAAGGCCTAAAGGAGATATGGAGGTTAAAATTTTCTTCGCAAGACTGAGGTGGTTCTTACCGATCCGTGCTTCAGAAGAACGGACGTGGCTCCAGGTATCACAGAGAGGCTGCTCCACTCCTGATGAGTGGCACAGTGTGTCTAGCTTGAAGTATTGGTGCGTGACTGTGGAAACCTGCTGATGGCGCTGCTCATGCCAAGGAAGTGGCCAGGGGCTGTGACTGGCAGTAAGTGTTGAGGTCCTACATACGCAGTATGGTCGCTTTGGCCTTTCTTATTCCCTGGTTTGCCACCAGATTGCAGTAAGTTTTAGCAGGCCTGGCAGGCCCCTCTGATCTTCAGTCTTCCTTTCCTATAGTAGCAGTTGTTCTGTCCCAGCCATGTACCATTTTCAAGGTAGCAAAACTCAGTCTCTATGTATTCTGCTGAGAAGGGGGCAACAGGTTAAGGAGTGAAAGAAGAAGCACGTTGTTTTAAAATGCCTCCTCAGCTCCACGCTGGTAGGGTCTGTCTACATACTGACTGAAAGAAGCAAGATCAGCACTGACAAATTATTTAAGGAAAGGGCCACCTCTTTGCATGTCACAGGTCATTCACAGCTGCAGGGTATGCCTCACTCATTGGATTTTGACTTTGGATTTAAGGCCTGAGTCTCCAGCCTCTGCCCTTAGATGCTGTAAGTGAAAGTGGACTTCTGTCTGTGAGGAGTGCAAAAGGCAATCTCAGCCCAAGGGCTCGTTTTGGTGTTCCTGAATGTTACAGAGGAACGAAGTTATAAAGTGGTCTGAGCCATCGTTCTGCCTTAGCAGTAACCTCAGAAGAATCGAGAGGTGGACCTGCAGGGGCCTCCACTTGTTTCACAGAAAGGTCTCAGAGTAACACTTGGCATCGGAGAAGATCTCCTTGCCCAAATGAAGGTGTAAGGAGGCACTTCTGGCCACAGTTTCCCCTCCCTAGCCTGTTCAAATTACTTTGCAAACCTTGACCTTCTTGCGTACTTTAGCCTGTGTCAGACTGTCTGAAATTTTCCTTTCCCCCCCCCCCCACTTCTGTGAGATTCACATCTGGGCTCACCATTTGTAGCTCTTTTCATTTGTGTAATTAAACCTGTGTATGCATTTATGATTTTTTCTTTTTCCTCCCAAAACTCTTGCTGTTGCATCTTTCACAAACATTTGTCTTCATTTCTCCTTCTAGTAAGAAAACACTCTTTAAAAAGCAAGGACACTGGAACACAGATTGTGCTTTATTCATTTACTTTGGCAATTATAATGTAGTAAGTTATTCATTATTCATAATGCTTCATGTACTACTGACTATTGCTATATAGCTGCTAAATGTAAGGAAGTTGTAATATGAGACGTTAAGTGATACGAGATCCTACAGCATAGCTTCTGCTCATTCTTGGCTCAGAAGTGGTGACAAAGTAGACATTTAGACCATGTGGATTAATAATGGCTATTAGTAATAATAATAATTACCGCTGAGTGGTTAATCCATGCCCAGTAATTGTTTTGCTGATTTTTTTTTCCTGTGTTATGTTTGGGAATCATCTGTGAACACACTCTGAAGTCTTCAGATACATTTGTTACCCAGACACGTTTGCAAAGGGTGTAGCAATTGCTTTGTCGGCTGTTTATAAACAGTTCCTTGAAAAGTTCTGCACTTCATATGGGCCAGGTTTTGTATCATCTATAGAAATTCTCAGTAGAGCTCTGATTCTGTCCGTGCGGCTCTCCGGTGTCCTTACACCCTATGAATGACACTCATCTGAGCACTCTATGCAAGGCTCTTCATTTCCAGCCCACTGTCGACACTGAGATAGTGACAGGGCAGTGAAGGATTGTGTGGAAAATTGTAACTGCCTCTCAGCATAAAGGGGGCTTGGGCTATATTTGTGATAGTTTTACTTATCCTCCTTTTTGATATGGCTCCTGTGTGACTAACAATAGTGAGTAAATGTGTGCATGATGAAAAGAAATGGAAATAACCGCATAAGTATGTAGAGGAAAAGTTGAATTGCCTAAGTTGTGCTGTATGTGGTACAGAACACTTGCTAAGGACTCATTTCTTTCAAATTCAGTATCTACAGGATAGGATATTTTATATCCAAGCCTGTTTCCATAGTCTCCTTTTGTAATAAAGAGGAGAAATTTCAGGGAAGATTCATCTGACGTGTCTGCTCTAGGGACAAATGAATTGAGCCCTTCAAAGTGCTCCCTGTTCTCCACTGACCACCAGGGCACCTCAGGGTGACTGGTCCAAAACCAGATGTTAAAATTAGGGGAAAGGATTCCAGCCTTCTGTATGGGCTCAGCAATGCCCCAATACACATCATCAGTGTGGGGCATAAGTCAGCTCATGAACATGTGGCCGACGCACAAAATTTCATACAATTCTATATGAAGGGAGCGCAAAGATGCTCAGTGCTTTTTCTTCATAACAGACCCTTTTGAACACAAAGTACCAGTTTTGCAAGTGAATGCATAGTTCCCTTTCAGGATGAAATGAGCCTCTTTGCACAGAACCAGTGAAAGACCCGGGAACTGCTTAAATCCCAGGTAAATACTCAGAGCACTGCTCAGTGGTATGAATTTGCTTTAGCCTTTTGAATGCTGCCCTTCTGCCTCTTCCAAGACTTATCTATTTGAAGCTATTTGATTTGAAAATGTAGAACATGGTTTATGATTTGGAAAGTTTTTAGACACCCACAATCAGACTTCAGACACCTAAAATGCTTGTTTGCCTGTTTCTTTTTGTTATTATGCCTTGCCTAATCAAGTGTTCACTAGTATTTCTGTAGGATGCTGACATATATATATATATATATATATATATATATGTATATTTCATGAGTTATTCTTAATGGCAGAAAAGGCAAAAAATGTATGAGGCAGTTTACAACCCAACATGAAACACTTTTGTACAGGCTGTATTGTAGAATAGCTGCATCTTTTTTCAAGTAATAGTATCTACAAAGTGAGCTGCTTCATTGTAGGATCACTGTTATGTAGGTCATCGCTATGTTCGAATTTTACCCAAACCCACAGTGCCTCTCATAGCAGAAACAGCCATTCAAGACAGTTACAGAAATGCCTCCATGGAGTTAATTTCTCCATATGCATTGCGAATATGGGGCAGCACTGGCTATACTATACAGAAGAAGCGATGCTGGTTACTTGATTCTGATTGCCACTGTGACTGTATGCATCATTTATGTGTAGAAACTCTATTTCTGGGCTATTTCTGTGAAACTGTCCAGCGGTGTGAGTTTATGTTCATGCTGGTGAAAA
Source organism: Rhea pennata (assembly GCF_028389875.1). NCBI lineage: Eukaryota > Metazoa > Chordata > Aves > Rheiformes > Rheidae > Rhea > Rhea pennata. Next base: position 55,237,084 of record NC_084667.1, read on the forward strand.
CACAGTTTATTCTCTGTAGTGTTTTTCCAGAAGGTTTTTCCTCAAGTTTCCACTTGCTTTATTTTTAACTCTCCAGTCTGATTCCTCTTCCTTCAGAATGATGATAGGAAAAGAGTGCAAAAGAATGTCAGGCCACAAACCCTCCATTTCTGTTTTAGGTTGAAGGGGATGTTATATGCAGAAAGTCTGTTAATCTTCAAGCCATTGCCTTAACATGTAAAAGAAATGGATGTTCTTTTGCCTGGACTCTCACTGTATTTGTTAGGTTTATCAAGAACAGAGAGGCTTAATTCACAAGTGAAATTAATTTGACAGTCCTTCACTAATTCTGACTTAATGTCTGTCAACATTGCATTAACTGCTCAGAAAAAAGCCCTGGATTGGAACAGCACATTGATTGAGCTTTGGCATTAAGACAAACATCTAAGCAGGATGTAAAAAGAGGTACAGCAGTGGCCCTTAAACATGTTGCTTGAAGGGCAAGTGTTTGGTGGCTATGTTTCCCCATTAAAAAAAAAAAAAAAAAAGGAAAGAAAGAAAGAAAAAGGGGGTAATCAGAGTGAAATTCAAACACATTTGGACCTCAGGTCAGTTATTTATTTGAGTACTCAAAATAATATTAGATTGGACAAATTAAACCTGTTAAAGAAATACAGATTACCAAAATCTTAACTATCAGACAAAACTTAGCAAGAGATCTAGAACTCCTCAGTTTAAAGCCAGGCTTTAAAAAAACAGTGCAGACTCTGGGAGGTGAATGAAAAGACATTTCTGAAATCAAGGATGCATTTTCAAATGTATTTTATGGTTGGAACCCAGCTTTTGAATATTTGAAGGACTGTTGTAACACTGCTAGAGAGAACAAACATTTGAGACCTCTCTTCAGGGTGCTGCTGAAGTCCCTTTGTTCACAGGTAAGTCAAACACTTAAAGTACTTTAATTTAATTGATCTTATGCTTAAAGTTAAGCTTGTGCTTAGGTACCTTCTGCAATCAGGGCAAAGAGCCTGACCATCAATTCTTCAAATTCAAGGCGAATTAGACCATTCACAGGGAGACAGAAAAATGGTTACCTTATTTTCGTGTATATAACCTGTACCTCAGATAATTTGCACTCTTTAAAATGTCCTGAGGCTTGAAAATAAATCCTTATATAACCCACACATACTTAGACTGAAGATGAGGTCTAAAGAAGAGATCTGTGGATCTGTAGTAAGCTTTCCCTTGCAATATCTACATACTTCTGTTGTTGCTGAATCAGTTTTCTTTACAGATAACTTGTAGTTTAAATTTGTAAAGATATGGTACATCAGTTAAATGAAGTGGAAAAAAAAAGAACGGGAAGAAAGCAAGTGTGAAGTTTGGAGAAGTTCATTATTTATTTGTTGCTGTGGGACACCTTAGCGATGTTTTTCCACCCCAGCATGGAGGCATTTTAATCGAAAGCCCAGTGTAACAGAGATAAAGAATTCACACTACAGATACTTTTTGAAAAGGAAATAAAACATGTAGTATTTGTAGCCTGGCAGTATTAAAAAGAAATATATAAGATTAAAATAAGCAAATCAAAGTGTGTTTCTTCAGTGCATAGATATGTACGTATATACTTAATTTAATGCAGCAGGTTTGGTTGGTCTATTCCCCCTCATCCCCTCCCCCCCTTTTTAAAGCATATAAATTCCAACCATGTTTTGTGTGAAGGGTCTCAGTGCATACTGACATTGTGAGTGTCAGCTCCAGATCACTTTAATCAGAGAGTGGATATGCATGATAAAACGGATAAGGGACTTTAATCAAAAAATCCGCTGGTCTGGAAACGTGACGCACTCCGCCAAACACACTTCATCCCACTTTTCTTGTGCCACTGCCAAGATTTTTATTTCATGAATATGCATTGGACATGATATTACATTAAAATGTGACATTGTTGTGTAGTGGTAGGGATTTAGAATTACAATAAATAAATAAATAAATAGACTTCTGAAAAGTTTTTGTAATTGAACATTAGTATCATGTTGTGATTTTACATATATTTATTCACCTACCCCCCACTTTTATTTTCTCCAAAATTTATTTTTGAATTGAATATTGAATTCATACCTTTCTGATTAATAAGAAACCCAATAGTAACAAATAGATATTCTATTTAATTTCCACCTATAAGCATAATATATAGAGTTATCACCAAGGAATCAATGCATTTTTGCATATAAAATGCTTGCCTGTGGCTTGGGGCATTTTTAATTCTGCAGCCAGGAATAATGACAAAGCATAGAGCCCACTCCAAAGTCCATTTTTCTTTATACAAAGACTGTCTCTGAGTTTCACAAGATTTGGATCATGTACCTAATAAGCCAGGAAACCCTTTGTTTCCCCCTAATTTTGTTATTTTACAATGTTTCCTGGAAATTGGTGAGGATTAGAAAAGTGATGTATGGAAATTTGTATCCTTAAGCCTGTGCTAGTCTCAATTTTAGATTTGTATAATTCTATGTACTTGGGCCAATCAGCTTTTAGTCACAACATGTTAACATTTCTACATCTGCCTTTTTATAAGCCCCCGCACCATGGTTTCTGAGAACTGATCTCTCAGACAATATACCTTGAAACACATATCCTAGCATGTGGTGAAGTATTCATCAGATTAAAGATGAATGTATTTGCTGTCTTATAGTTTATCTGCCTCAAATACATACAGGATGACATTTGAAGAAAACAAATTTGTCTAAATGGAGTGGTTTGGCTCTGAAAAAAATAAGGGCCATGCCTCTAAGGCTATACAGATCTATTGACTTCAGTGGAGCTATGCAGAAATAATTCTTTGCATAAGCAAAGGATTTGCCCATAAGTAGTCAAATAGATGTTGCTGCTAAGATGCTAGTGAGTGGCTTTGTGGTGCAAATAAGATAGCTAATGGTAGGTATGAATCATGGAGCAGGGCTTCTATTCCTTCTTTTCCCCTGACCTCTTGGATAATTTTGGCTAAATGAAAGTGCTACTACCCTCCTTTGTACTGTGATTTGAGACCTATAGATGAAAAAGTGTTGAACAGTTTGGGATGATTGTTTTAAGCTGAGGATAAGAACGGACATGCTTTATTTACTAGCTGAGAACTGTTGTGTATCGGTTGTTCAGTAAGGACCTCTTCTTGTAATGGATGCTTTCCGAGATTAATTAAAGCCAAACAAACAAAAATCATAATTACCTGACTAATGATCTGAAGCACCAATACTTCATTACCTGTGTTATTCAAATGTAGTACAGAGACTTCATAGACCTTTCTTGCTCTGTGTAGAATCCTACTTTTTTAAAAGAAATCCACACTCAGAACATGGTCTCATCAACCCCTTTGCTGTGCTCCAAACTTTTGAAAGAAAGATAAGTAATTGCCTGAGCTGTCACTGACAAGGGCAAACAATATTGAAGAAAAAAAAATGCAGAAGTACTCTTTAAAGTACTCTTTAACATACTTCCATGCTAAAGTTATGGTCATTTCACATAGAATTTCTTTTATGAGACCCATTTTCTCTAGGATTTACACCTGCTATATAAATCTTCTGCTGGTAGAAGCTTGACATGCAGTCCTAGATACTAATCATAAAAGGAAATCTGCAAGAAGCCTAGATGTTTTCAGAAATCTTACAGATGCTTAGCACAAGATTTTAGTGTCACATCAGAACCCACTGAGCTGTCTCGGAGTACCAGCGGGTTCAAAATGCCCCTTTCTGCAATATCCGTTTGGCAGAGAGACAGTCTTGCAGCCAGACATTGTGAGAACCAAGAAGGATCACAATAGTCCCCAACTCCCCCCCTCCCTTTATTATTTTGGGGTAGCAACAAGTGGTTTGTGGAATCAGCTAGCCTCAAATCCAATCCTGGTTCTTTCATTCCGTCGCTCTTCTTGCAAAATTGCCATGGGCAATGTGGTGCAAGTTCTTTCCTGGGACAGAACTGCAGTATTCAAGTGTTGTTCCTAGCCACTGGCAACAAAGCTCTTATGCATCAGCTGACCTTAATGCCCTTCATACTGTCTTGAGAGAAGAAGGACCAAAGTTTTCCCTAAGACACTTATGCCCTCGTCCTGCTCTTCTGGGTGCAGAAGGCACCATGCAAACGGAAGGATTTCTATAGTCTTCACACAGCCTCAGAGAGGATGTTAAGATCTCACTGACAATACTTTTCCTGATGTAATTGATCAACAGTAGGATTTTGCAGGTTTTAGTGTCTGTCCTTTTCTCTTTTAAATGATGTATCTCTGAAATGACTTTTTTTTTTCTTTAATGCATAGCTTTGTATAGCTGTCGTCATTGCAAGAGAAACTCCGCTCATAGTACAGACACACTAGGTTTACAGCATCTCCTGTGATTTCTGAGCTTACACCAACATGGTTCTACATAAGAAATACTTTTTGAAAGTCTAAATAAGTTAAAATTATTTTAAATAGTTTTGTCCAGACCCTATCTGCTAGATCTGCCCTCAGACACTAAACCAACCCTTTACCTCCTCTACCACCTGCATCATAATGGATACTCTATCAAGAGCTGTGGAGCAACCTGGTCGTAGGCCTGTGCCTGGAGATCCAGCAGAGCAGAGCACGAGATGCACACTTCTATGTAGATTTCAAAAGGAAAATCACAGTTATGGCAATGGCCAAATAGTCAAACTAACTGTTAATAGATTAGAAACATCCAGTAAAAAGGACAGTGATCTCAATGGAACAACATTCATAGCCTGGAATTCATGTGGATTATGAGCGTGTACTTGTAGGAGAGCTTTTAGGAGCTGATAGAGATATCTGCAAAGACAGGCATCAGTCAGAACTGCCTAATATAGAATGAAACAGCCCCAAAGGAAATTACCATTACAAAAACTATTATTTAATATTAAAGGTAATTGTAACACAAGGGCATGACTCATATCCTTGTGTTACAATTACCTTAATATTAAATGATAGTTTTCTGAATGGTAATGAGGGGAAGTTAAACCTGACACTCTATCCTTAACCCTTGCTACTATGCCTGAGTATTAGTATGACTAAGAGCATAGCAGTGCAGTGTGTCATCTACTCATGTCACCAATGAGTAGTGACAAGGTGTGGAAGGTGGGCATACAATACTAGCTTTTGAAATAAGTTGAAGAATGCCCATGTTCTGGTCTGTTATATAGGAGAAATGACCTTTACAACCACCAGAGTACAGAGCTGAGGCAGTATATTGGTACCAAGAATACTTTAGTATGTTAGACAATGACAGACATATAAAGATTAATAGCCTACCTTTCTGCATGTCATGCTTTCTTCCTGTATTCCTACTTCAGGGGGTTCTTTCAGAATGCAGTTGCTGCACTTCTCCAGCTTATACCAGAAATGTGTATACAGAAAAATACAAATGTAATTTATGCTCTGATCCTGTCTAAAACCTTTCAATGTCAAATTTTCTATTCTGCAGAGCATTGCCTGCATCGTTCTCAACACAGAATTGGGGCCTTAGTTTAGATATAGCCTAAGCATCACTTGAACATGACAGTTACGTTCCTGCTTATCTGTGTGTTGTGTTGCTAGTGATACTGCACCGACATCTCCGTTTGCTGCAGTCCTCCACATGGTCCCTGAATAGAAATTAACCAGTTAACAGTAAGGTGGAGTGCATGACTTAAAAAAGAAATCTGTATGACTTTTTTTTTAAAAAAAAAAAATCTGACATGCTTAGTCAGAATGAATCATTTTGCATTTGGTTATGCCATGTTGGGTCATCTTAATGGTTACATCATGTCATGTTTCATTATGTCACAACCCATGATAGATAGTATATGACATAGCAGAACCATCACATGCAGTATAGCAAAAAAAAATTACAATTAAAACCATAAAAATATACAGTTTTCTTATGTATTTCTAGCTGTGCTTTCAACTAGAATACTCCCATTGTGAATTCATGTTATTAATTAGCAGGTTGAGATATCTGCAAAAAGCAGATAATCCTGAGATACTGGCAAGCAGTGCATGAATGTAGATATCTCACGATGAACTCTAGTCTAAGTAGAGGTCTATATCTGAAAACAAGTTTAAATCAGGAAATAGAACCAAGGATACCATCTTGCTCTGTGGTAGACCTTGTTGCTAGTGCTTAGTACTAGTGCTTTGATTCTTTCTCATAGAGATAAATATGGGAAGAGGGAGTTTTCCATTTTACTGTCCTACCAATTTGAAAAATTAGAGTGAAGTGTATGGTTTTGCCTATACTTCTGAAGTCTGCTTTCTGGCAGAATGCAGAGCGGATTTTACAAAACAGGACAGAACCTCACCAAGACATTCAAAAGCCTGTTAAAATCTACTAGAGATGGGAAAAACCTTAGAATTACAGATGACTTATACTATCAGTGGAAGGAAAACTTAAACAATAAATGACTTTCCCTCCATTTGCTGTTAATGCCAGCATATCTCCTGATAAAGGAAAAGCACATGTGTTTCCCCGTTGAAATTGAAGTGAGACAATTTAAGTCAGTAGCATCACGTGAGTGGTCCACGAGGGAAGCAATGCTATGTGAACCTGTCATGTCATGCCAGGTCTCTGAGGTGCAGTGGTGCTGAGGGAGGATGTTAGGAAAACGCTGTGCTGTGCCTCTAAGAAGATGCATGCAGCATTTCCATCTGGATCACTCGTGTTTTCTAAGGCCTAGCTAGGTTAAGCTGGATCATTTGCTCTAGCAGGCAAACTTTGCCAGTTAAAAGCTAGAATTTTCCAGGGGGTGCACGTAGACTTTTCTCCGAAGCAAATATCCTTCTGCATGAAGGAGCCAGCTTTATTTCTAGTGCTACATTACTTGTAAGGCTTGGCTTGGCCTGGCTACACATGGGCCCAGGGAACAGGAAAATACAGTAACTTCTTATGCTCACACAGCAGCCCTAGCAGTGGTGAGATACATTGTAACAGCTCAGGTCAATGCTCCATTTTTTTTTAAGTCCTTAAATATATATTCAGATGATAGGGAGCCATCTGTATGGCAGCAACCCAAGCTCTAAAAACCCTGCAAATACATATTTACATGGTGGATTTACATGATTTGCTCTGGAGATCTTGCATGAACTTCAGGTGAGGTCTTCCATAGCCTGCAATATCCTGCAGAGAAGTAGCATTATCACTACAGACATGGTCCATTCTTCAGGTCAACAAAACAAGCTGCTGCTGTTCTGGGCCAAGGCAGACCCACGTGTGGACAGCTGTGCTGTGATTTCTGGGAATTTACTAGCAGCTGAATAGGACAGAGAAGCTAAAGGGAAGGCCTTTGAGTGCTGAATACAGTTCTAGCAGAGCACAATCTGCCCACAGAACTGTTCCTGTGGATCTTGAAATGGATTGGTTTTGGTATTCAAAAGTTAATGTGCTATCCAGGAAAACACCAACAAGTTGGGTGTAAGGCTCTCACGGTTTGATCAGTGATGCAGCAAACACACCTACACCTAGGGCTCTCAGATTCCGAACGAAATGATAGTATGGTTGTACTACATACAGGAGCGATGTTAAGGCAGCATAGGTGACCCAGACACTGGCTTTGCACTGCAAAGAATTAATATTCCTAACAGAAAGATTGTTTTGTTTTGTTTTTGTTTTGTTTTTTATAGAGAGATACCAAAGCTTTTGGTATCTTTTTTTTACTTATCTGTCAAAGAGTCCAGATGAATGTTTAACATCTTCCCTATTATATATTTTACAAAAAGGAAAAATAATATTCTTTATTTATTCCTTATTTAATCTCACTCTGCCTCCTGAGGTGCAGGGGCTTAGAACAGAATGGGTGATATTTATTAGATACCCCAGGAAGATACACATCTGAGTTGGAACAAAAAGTCAGGTTTGCTTGATTTATTGGTTAGCAGTAACTGTGTCTACAAGTCAGTAGGGATAATCACTCCAGACCAAGAAAATACTTGGGGATCTGCTTACCTTTCAGCATGCAGGCAGCCTAATTGACTTAACAGAGATTACATACAGGCTTAAAGTTAGTCATATGCTTTGCTGGATTTGGGCATTAATCCAGTGGCCTGAAATCTAGAGACGCTTTCCAGTGAGCTCAGAGGCCACTGAGGCCTTTTCCGCAGCAATGGATTTGGGGGCTGTTAAAAACTCCTGCTCTGTAGCAGAACCCCGCAGTCCTCGAGCGATGGGAACTCTTGCCCGAGGAGTGACTGACCTGAGCCTTTAACTGCCACGGTGTGTCTGAGTCCTTAGCCTTTTTCATCTAATTCGGTGTATCCTCCAGCAGACCCCAGCTGGCTCCTTAAAATTTACTTGGCATGTAACTTAAAGTATATCGTAGTCAATGAAATTATTGTGACTGGTTCACTGTGAACCATCATTATCACTGTTGTGGTTTGCTACAATTTTATAACTGGAAGAGGGGTAGCTCACAATCAGTGTAAGGTTTGTAATTTTCTTGCTTAAGCATTAATTTTCATGAATAGCTAAAGATTAGGGTAGAGAAACACTTTTAAAAATGCAATCTTTTCCTTTTTAGATGTCATCATGAAAATGATTTCTCTCTCTCTCTCTCTCTCTCTTTTTTTTTTTTTTTTAAGGATTAAGAGCAGTTTCAGGCATTCCACCTGCTCAATTCCAATGCCAATTTTTGTGGCATAATCATCACATTTTCTAATTTATGGAGAATAAACAAAATAACCAAAACATTTCTACCATGGTACATATTTCTGAGTATTTCATTACATTGAGTTATTGTTCTCATAAACTTTTTACATTGTCATCTCATGTTACGTTCATGGCCCAGAAAATATCTTGTATTTCCTTTGGGGAAAAAAGGGGGGAATAAAACAATTGCATCAAAGGTTTTGCCATGAAAGCTATGACGACACTTCTTTTAGAGAGAACATAAATAAAAAAGTCAGTTTTAGTTCAGCATTACCTCTATGTCTTTTGTTAGAGTATTATTGTAAGTTTGTACTTTCTAGTATTATTCTGAGTCTTTTCTGATATGCCCATAGTGGAGCAGATAAGAAAACAAACAGCATAATATCAAAGTGACAGGATTTTTGGGACCCAGACAAATATAAGGGAATTGGCCCATGAGAGACCTAAAACTACAGCTCATCTGATGCATTGCAGGAGCTCAGATGAGGCAGAGGCCGTGACTTACTCATACAGAAATAGCGTTCAGTTTGGTTTGGCAATGTGAAGTGTGTTGTTCCAAATCGTGAATATCATGTTTTGTTCTGAAAAACAAGTTTCAAAGTTTTGTCTCTTCATCCTTTACCAGGATGCTGAGATACTGTAATTACCCTCAACATTCCAGCCTTATCTCACTCTGCTGTCACCTGTCACAACCTTTTCACATGTCACAGCTTTTCAGGTTCCTTCCTTTCCACGGGGTTTTATCATAAGGAGAAAAATCCCCCAAAATCTGCATGGCCTGAAAATCAGACAAATCTTGATGCATTTCTGCCACTTACTTAGAAATTCTGGAGCAATATAAATGGAGCCAGGATCAAAACTTCTACCCTATGGAAACTGTGCTGGTTTTTTTAGGTCCTCACCTTCCAGGCAAATTACATACTGATTTACTTCCTGTGATGTCTTAGAGCAAGGAAAACTTGGAGTGTGCTCATTTTGGAGATTGCTTTAAAGCAAGATATATCTTTCCCTTTTTTTCCTTTTCTCCTTTACCTTTCCTTCCTGGTAACAGTTCAACAGTTCAGCCAGTTCTGGAGAGATTTGCAGTTAACTTCCTCAAGTTATAGAAGAAATTTTTAAGAGTGAGTTTTTGGAGGACATTTGAAGAGCCTGATAGTCTTAGCTAAGTTTTTGGTTTCAAAAGAGAGAAAAAAAGATGTATGTTTTTCCTCCTTGCTTGGTGGGTGGAATAGAAAACCCAGCAAACAAGAGATTCTGGGTAACCTCTTGATTGATGCTACATTGAAAATGATAGTGAACATCTGCATATTGGGAATTTTATAGCACTGTCATGCATGATTATGTGAAGAATTAAAAAATACAGACCAGAATGTTAAGAAGTCAATAGCTATGCTTAGGAGCCCCATTTTTCTTTCTAGAAGGCTGAAACACAGCAAGTATCTTAATGCTCGTGTTCTATTTTATCTGCTATTGAGCAATGTTGTCTTGCTGGTATTTTCATTTATTCAAGTGGTTCCTTTTTGTGTTCTACCTGTTGGTATCCAAGCAACTGGGGCAGTGCCAAAGCACGTCCTGGTATGCGTGCAGTCTGCTACTTCATTTGTATCATTCACTGAGGTTGAGTAGAAAAATACTGTCTAACTGCAGATTAAGAGTTTCTGCTTATTTTAGAACAATTCTTACTGTGGCAATTTGGGCAACTGTTGAGATTGATTCCAGCCCGTGAGACCGAGATGCAGATTCCATGTGGCTCTCTAGGTTTAAGTCAATTGGTCTAAGGCTTTCCATTTTTAGTGAAATAATAATAGTGAAAAAGCCCACAACTTTTGTACATCTGGTCAATGTGACAGAATCTCTGATGTTGTCCCCACACGTGGTCTTGATGCATCTGCTGCTCGGCTCACGGGAGGTTCCCTGGGCACCAGCGCGGGTGGTGAGCAGGTCTGGAGGAGTCAGTCTCCAGCTCACCGCAGTAGCCACACTGTAAAGACTGCTGCGGTGGCAGAACAACTGTGGGTGCCCTGTCTGTCCCCAGAGAGATTTTGTTTGCATTTGATATTTAGTCTTTTGTAACAGCACTGGTGCGAAGCCAGTGTGGAGATGAAAAAAACATAATTGAAGTTGCTGGTGTCTCTTTGAAGCCACTAGTATCTGTTTAGCTTTACGTGCTCGCTCCTTGCAGTTCATAGGAGTGCAGCCGTCTCATAGACTTTACACTGATTGGAAACGACGAACATTTTGTCAACACAGAGAAGGCCTGATTGAGCGAAGCTTTAAGGTTTTCCTTTTTTTTTTTTTTTTTTTTTTTCCCCCTTTGAGAGAAGGTACATAGCTCTATAAATGGAGAATGTATCCAGCCTTCAAGGGTAGCAACGCCCTGCCGCTCTCTGGGCGTAGTGTTGTTAAGGCGTACAGACCTGCGAGAGCATGACCCTTGAAACGACCAGGTCTTGCTGCAGACGTCATGTCCCGGAGCTGGGGCCGGGTTTAGCCGGGGTACAGGTACCACCAGGCAGGTGCAAACCGCCCCAGCTCCAGCCCCAGCCCCAGCCCCAGCCAGGCGGCTGCGTGCAGGGCAAAGCTGCCGGCGGAAAACGTTTAGAAGACCTAGAAGACCTTTAAGCTCTAGCAGCGCTCCAGCGCTCCACAGCGTGGAAACATTAGTGACCAGCGCTCTCGGGAGCCGCTGGCGGAAGGAAAGATTTGTCCTTCTGTGTTACCGCAGAAAGCTTCTCCTCTTAGCTAGCTTGCTCATTTATAACCCGGGTTGGGAAGTGCAAACCAAAACGAAACCTGCATTAAAAGAATTTTGTGGGCTGTACAAATCATAAGGGTAACTACTTCACAAAATACTGTCAACTGAGGCATATATTTAAAAGGTTAGATAAAATATCTACTAGCCATTTTTTCCAGTTCTTTTCTTTTTATAGTCCACTGCAAAACAACAATAGATAAAAAGGCTGTATATAATGCATGTATATTTTGTGTTTTTTTTTTTTACCTTTCCCAAAGGAGTCTCTGTGCTTCCCACACTAATTGTAGGTTTTTCTGAAAATGCAGCATGAATCATTTATAAATAAAGAGACTTTAAAATCCCTAAAAGACTCCCTGAGGTATTCAGTATTTCAGCATAAAATAACTGTTAAATGGAGTTATTCTGAATTAGCTTTTACTGGAAAGTGGTGAAAATAAAGTTTTCTTTTCACTGTGAATGTGCAATAATTCTTTTACACAGCTACCCAGGGTAATTGACAAGCGATTTTCATAATTCAGGTTTTAGCAAAGAAATCATCTGAAGTGGCTAACATTAAATGAACGGAGCTGCTATTAAAACATAGCTTTCAAGAAAATCTGCGTGAGATGTCAGAACCAGGGGCTCTGTGTTGAGACCTTAAAACATAATTCAGGCTATAAAATAAAAACATAGACATTCAAGCTCAGCAACAAATTCATACATACATCCTCTGCACACATGCATGCACACATACATATACATACATTTAAAAATAATAAAGAAGGATTTTTCATCTTTCTCTTAAAAACTGGTGATTTTTTTAGTGTGCAGATAACCCTAGGAAGACAAGGCACTCAGAAAAGGTAGCTGATTTGTGTGACTCCTTTGGACTTCATAACCTTGACTGTCCATACCCACTGTATAATCAGAGGTCACATTTGATCTCTGCGTGTAAAATTATGCAGAGGAAGCTTCCTCCACACTTTGTAGTTGATTGACAAATTGGTCTGTCACTCAAATGCTCCTTCAACTTATCGTGAACAGTAAAGAAAATTATCTGTTCTGTGCATATGTGAGAAAAAGCCTATTCATTAACCTCTAGACTGCTGAAGCTGTGGAACATATAGTGCTTCAAGGAATATGTACTGTATGACAAGTATACAAAAGATACAGGGATATGTATATATTTTTATATATGTATGTATTTCTGTGTTTGTGTGTAACATATATAAAAATGTGTTTCCACAGTAGACCAGTTTGTCTGATACATATGTATTTCTGCACGTATTATACCAGTTTGTACAACAAACTTTAGGCAGTCTTGTGTATGAGTTTTGTGTTTGTGCAATAGCTGCAGACCTCTAAGAGGTTTCCTGCAAGTATCTGATATGGCACACTTTATAATCTAAGAGGCCTCTGACTATTATCTCTGAGATATTCTGCCTATGCTCTAGCTCTCAGATGCTAGGTTATTTACAAACATTTCTGTATCACGAGTGCAAGTATTTAAAAACAATAGGTATCTTACCATTGATAAAGGTAGGACCTAATTCACTGCAAGTGTTAAGCAGAGCAGCTTGGATAGATTTAGTGGAGCTGTGCCTGCTTATGTCAGCAGCAAATTTAGTTTTTTGTACCATGTAATACTTATCTGGCATCCAGTTGCTTCAGCTTGGGGAAATTTTTGCAAGTCATGTATGTATATGTCTCTTTTGTACCCCTTCCTAACTACTAGTCTGTGTGCTTGTATTTATCTAATCTAGATGAGAAGAATTCGTCTCTCTAGCCATATGTCTTGTATGCTTTATGTGGAACTGAACCTCAGCTGCAATATCTTCTTAGAAATCTTAGGACACTTTTGTGCCTTCTTTGTCAGCCTTTGTTTCCCTGTGCCTTGCATAGTGTTAAAGGAGAGATACCCCCAAGCAAACCCTCCTATTTTGAACTTTGTGGATGTTCTCAGCAGGGCCCCAACCTGCTAGCTCCTGGCCCATCTCTGGCGATTAGCTAACATGCTAGATCAAACCTAAAGAGACCGTGTCTCTGCTCTCTCCATAGGATCAGAGAGCCTCTGATTTTTTTATAAGGTATTTGCTTCAAATCTAGGTTGTTAAGCAGTGATACAGACTTAGGAAAAAAAATTGGTCTCAACATCTTTTTCTTTTTCAATTCAAAACTTTTTGCTTTCACTATTAAAAATGTTTCTTTGCCAGTGGCTGACTAGCTTGAAGTCTTTGAAACACTGAGCTTTCTATAAAATCCAAATAATTCTCTGTATATCAAAGTACTTGGCATGCTTGCTGCAAAGCCTGAAGCTTTTTTTTTTTTTTTTTTAAAGGTAATCTCTAGAAAGTAGTTTGTACTCATGTTTTCACAGTGATTAAATATGCAAAGTAATTTTCATGATTATCACCCCGTTCTGAACCAAATCAGATGCGGCTATGCTTCTCTTTGTACAAAGCCAGTTATTGGATCAGATTCCAAAACAAATCCCCTGAATTTGGCGGATCATCATTTTAAAAGGGGGCTTGTTAAGGTAATGATTAAATTAAACCACCCCTTTAAGAATATTTAGATCTGGTCCGCCAAGCGGAACGGTCTAATGGTTTTTAAATTAGAAGCTGCGAATGCTAGTGAATTTCTTTTGTGGGTCAAGTGGGTATTAACAAATGCTAAGGCTGTTCTCTCTTTTGTCATCACCTTGAAATCTGCAAAGGAAAGCGAGGAGTGGGAAAGGCACGAGGAGGGGAGCCGTGTTAGTATTTAACATCAGTGCTTTTTAACCAAGGGCAGCTTCAGATTTACAAGGTAGGGCAGGAGAAGGTATGAGATGAGGTTGCTAGTAATCTCTTTATACCTCACTCTTGAGAGAGAGACTGAAGCTTGAATCTTCAAGGAAGTGGAGAACCCAAAAGCATTGAATTCTGGCAGTCTTAAGCTATTGCAGAGGTGGAATAGCCTGCTAACCACAGAAGCGTGGATAACAACCCATACCTGTGGCTTCCAGATTTTTTAACCCTGTCAATTTTAAGTGGGCTTTTAGCCTCCGATGCTGCTGGGAGTTGTGGCTGGGAGAGAGACAGCTGTTTGCTTTTGTGGAGAGGTTGGGTCCTTTCCAATACCAAAAGCTTCAGATTTTCTTTTGGATACCCTAGGCAAGTTGTATATTGTTGCTCGTATTTTTCATCCCACAGTACTAGCTGATAGTGTGTTCTCTGAATATTGGATTTATGGGGCATAGCAATCTCCATGGTGGGAGGAAATCCATATTAAAATACAAATCTGTAAAGTTAGGTCAAGTCACAGCTAAAAAATACCAATGCTGTTCTTCTGTGTATAGTCTCGGTTCCTTTTTAGTCATACATAAGTTTCTGAAACCGGCACCTACTGGCCCAGCTTCTTTATGTACTAAGATTCTTTAAAAGAAAACAGTTGAAAGGGGGATGCAGAGGTGGAATTTGAGCTACTCGGAAGAATGTGGGGACAGAAACACGTTCTTTTTGTTCAAACAAAAGTCCTTGCGACCATTTTGTTTATGAAAAGCCTTCTAAGCAAAATGCCTAGCACTGCAAACACTGGCTTGGGGTAAAGAAATAACCATAACTGGCAAGATGCACTTCTGCCAGTGAAAAAGTTGGTTTTCAGTTGACTGAATTATGACCCTTTGGAAATTGCATGCTTTGGACATGAAGTTCTGTGCAGTTTGTGTATGGCTTTTTGCTAAGCTTGTAAAACGTGCACTTAAGGAAAGGCACACTCTGTACATGTCTGTATTTGTATGTGTTGACAGAGAGAGAAAGGGTAGGCTAACTACCCTTCCGCTAATGCGAAATGAATGATTTTCTAACCTGACAGAGTGATTAGGGAGGCTGGCTGACTGTGCTGAGTCCAGGGTTTATTCTTTGCCAAATGAGTGAGTAAAGTGATCAGGGAGTGGCAGGTTGGCACGATGCAAAGTTTACAGAAAGAAGTACCACTCTGACGCTCCTAATGTATTGGCTTCATTTGGTTACCTAGGTTCATCTTACCGATGCCCATAAGTTCCAGGGAGATGCTGACTAGTGGTTCTGAATAATTAAATAATTAAGCATATATTACTGTTTCACACTTGAGAATTCAAAAGATGCAGACATTTCACAATTAAGCTTAATAAACAAGCTGAATTCTGTCCCTTGCATGTAGGTGATACAAGATTTTGTTATTTACAAGGCTGATTTTAAACATGTGTTAGGATTCTTGGGAACTGTGGACAGTTCTATATCACCTTCCGTACACTGCGCAGTAGTAGGCAACCAACCAAACCAAATGTTTTGATTTGTACAAAATGGCATTGAAGATGAAAGGCAGGAAAGCAATTACGATATGTGCTAATGCTGCTGGTGTAGTAAGCTATCCTCAATCATGGCCAGATTTTGCTCACAAAAAAAAAAATGGTGATAAGTTTCAAATAAAAAGCACTGGAAACAATTTTAGTTAACAGTGTACAAATCGGAAAAACTAAAGACTGTAGTTTAAAAGGGAACAAAGCAGGTTATGACAGATATACACAAAATATGGTTACATATGTTAAAAAGGGCTCTCCTCTTTACCCTTTTGTGTAATAGAGCAGCCAGTAAGACTGATCAGATGAATTCTGCATATGAGATTGTGTAATACATAATAAACCTTTGGGTCTCATTGCCACATGACATTATTTTGGTCAGAAAATCATTAGAGCTCAAAATACTAGATGGTAATTCTGATTCTTAATAATACTAGATTTTCTATATACTTTTATGGAACTGGAAAAGTTCTTTCCCTCTCACTAAAAACCTTTTTTAATATGCTTTCAAAATTGGACTCAGGAAGAATATTCTTCATAACAATAAAAAGGTTACAATAGGTTGGACTCAAGCCATCATACTGTGAAGTCTAATCTAACAGCATAGTGACCAGGTTATAATGAAATTTCCTCACAAGGAGGCTTAATCCATAATTAATGCATGAACACTGCAGTTTTCTGTTCTTTCCTTGAAAGCATGAGGCATTGGTTATTTTCTGGTCTGCTTGGACAGTTCGCTTATTGCCAACTATATTTTTCCTAAAATAAAAGATTTTTATCCAAATAGTCTTCCAAACATTTTGGTTAATAAAACCCTGAAGCAGTTCCACTTGGTAGAAGATCCTGATGGGCTCAGTTAGTATGAGAGAGAATCTGCAGTGAAGTTCATTTGCAGATAACTTTTCCCAGAATCCATGCCCAATTTGATCCCTTCTCCTTTTATGTTGCAGAGAAATATCCGTGAGCAGTCACTAAGCCTGGATCCTGATTCCTGCCCTCCCCAAAGTACAGGTACAACTGAACCTTGGATATGGGTTGGGGCTGGCAGTTTAAAATTAACTCATCGGTAGGTTCCCATTCTTAAAAGTCAGAGGAGACAGTGCCTTTATCATGTCTTGCAAGCTTCCTGGGAAAAGAGTACATGTTGTGTCAGGTGCAGCAGAGCATTTTCTACAGTGTGCCTTAAAAGTACATACAGATATTGTTATTATTTCTGTTTCTAGTAAATGAGGATGAATAAAGCATATCTTCTCTCCAATGCTCTGACTTTAATTAAGCCTGAGAAACATCGTCTCTAGAAGTGGACACTGTACACTGAAGTTGTTCCTGAAGTCCTGAATATATGGAATTCCTACATGGCAGTCTAGGATAAAGTTATCTAAAGGACAACACTTGCTTCCACAACTGTAAGTGTGAAATCTGTAGCCACAATTATTTGCGGATTGAAATTACTAGTATAAAGATGGAAACCAACTTGTGAGTCTGTTTCAAATTCATGTACATTATATCTTAAACAGGTTTTCATAATAAAATAAAAATTGCATGATAGCAGAAAGAAATAAAATGGATATAAACCTCATGTAAGAATGTTTGGTTTAGTCTATGTTTTGAGCATATGCTTCAGGTTTGAAGGTGAATATTTTTAGGTTACGAGTATCTCACCTGGCATCTAGCTTTCTTTGCTGAATTGTAAGGTCAAAACTCTGCTTTCAGGTTATCTGCAGAGGGGATCTTGACTGCATATTCTGCCCTTGATCTCTGCACAAAACAGTCATTGACGTCAGTATGAGTTTCTTTTGCAGATTAGAGCTGTGTAAGCTCTTCACAACAAAATCTAAAGTTATGCAAAAACCTCTGGTAGTTTGGGGTTTGAATGTGGAAATAAACCCAGCAGAGTTTTATGCAGAATATATCTGACTAAAAGACCTTTCAAAGAAAAGCTTAACTTGTTTCTCTTCTTAGACAAGCAGGATTTTTGTTAATGCTCTGCCATAGTTTTGTCTTCTGTTTTTCTCTGGTCTCGTGGAAGGCGTGCAGATTAAATAAAACTTTGTCAAGCAGAAGCAATGTTTACACTTTTGAATTTCACCTGTAAATCTTAGGTGAGAAATAGATATATGTTTTGGATCCAGGTTTTGAACTCTATAAAACTGGGGGAGTGGAAGAAAAAGGAATGACAGGGTCAAAAGACCAGATTTGAGTGTCAGATTCCAAATACTCTCCACCTTCAACATAATAGGCTGAAAATGTATTTTTGTTTGTCCCGGTTGCCTCCTGCTCAGAGCAGAACCTGGAGAATATAAAGCGTGTGAATATAAATCACAAATTGGTCTGAAATTGGTACCCAAACCAGTAGGAGTTGCAGTGCTGAGCTGAAGACATAAGGATAAAGTAAAGGTCTACTGTGATCAATGAGAAAAGGAGCTTTCTCCCTAAGCCTTTACAAATTAGAGCCTCTCTTTGCGCAGAGTTTTTAGTGACTTTTGCAATGTGCACATTTTGCATTAAGTGAAGGATTCCTGATGTCTGTGAGTGAGCATGAATTTTCTACCAGAAACACAGGATTATACACTGTGGACTCCTAGCAGGAGACCAGTGAAGCTCCAGAGAGCTGTTCTTCCTCATCACTAAAATAATATGGCTTAATTAAAAATTGTAAAGAGATATCTACCTGCTCAGACAGGAATGGCTGTTTTTAGAGCAGTTCTAATCTATTAGTAAATAATGTACATTTTAAAAAGATTTATAAATATGTATTTAACCAAAGCAGTCATTCTAGTCTCTTAGATAATTAATATGCATTGGAGAACTTTCCATTAAAGACTTTTACCTCTCTTCTTCTCGCTTTAAAAAGCAAAGAAGTTAAATATAAAAAAGAAAATTCAACCCACTGAATAATGATATGCTTGGGACATAAACCATAAAAAAACAGGACATTGAAACTTCATTAAAACTTAGGCCTGGAGAACTGGTTCTGTGAAGCTGATTTTCTTTTTTTCTTCTTCTTCTCCTTGACAGCGGGAATTAAAGGACAAAGTGTCAGATTAATTTTAACTTCCTGGCTTTGGTCCATTTGTGTTGCAGCCTTAATCAGGAAGAAATAGTTCTGTTAAGGGTCATATTATTTTTGGCCCATGGGAGGAATATTCAAGGTGAACAAAAGGGCACAAAGCTTTAGACGGGCCGTTATCAGAAACGAGTGGGGGACTACGTCTGTCCCCTCTGAACGGTTACTGACGTAGGGATATTGTCACTGCCTGCTGCTAGGGGCTCTTCTAGGAGCTGCCATCACTGCGACTTGTTCCTCTATGGGGCAACTTGGCTCTCAGTTTGCAGTCAGCCAACTTTTAACCCTCATTTGGGGCCCAAAATACCTGCCTTGCTTTTCTCACCTGTCAGCCAGCATTTTCTTAGGCTGTGAGTATCTATCTGACGGTAGGACTTTGTGCTCTTGGGCAGAGCACCATGTGCAAAGGATCTCTGATCTTGGCTAGCACTTTGCAGTACCCCACATACGAATATATAGTGACTGGACTTCTTGGCGGAGGGTAGTGCTTTAAAATTCTGTGTGCTGTTTGGATGAGATATTTCTCAAACACTTCAGCCTGAAATATAAATGTTTGTGCTTATATTAAAGAAAATGTGGGAAAACAGATAAACAATAAATAACACAGTAAAAGGAGGTGTGCCTGGAGTTACAAAATCTAGCATAGATTTTATTCTGATATTCTATCCTGAATCAAATCAATACAATTTACTGAGAGATTTGGAACAACCACAACCAACTAGAGGTTTATAAGATCTGTAGACCTTCTAGCAGATTCTCCCCTGCAAAGTCTTTTGCCAGGGCAGAACTGTACACATGCTGTTGGTACTGAAAAATCCACAGAACCACAATTTTTCATAGAGCTGTGGTTTCCCTAGCTGGAGGCTAAGACTCAGTGTCTTTCTCTAGGTCTGTGATGTTTACATGGTGCAATGGGGAAAAGGAACCGAGAGTGGCTGGAGGTCATAGAAATCCTATACATTCTTCAGCTATTTTGATAATACAGTTCAAATCAATTTTATAGAGAATATTGTATAAAAATGAAAGCTTTCAAGGATTTTTTTTTCCTTATAGTTTCTTTCCAGAACGATACTTCTATACTTTTGGAATTTAGAGATTTGGAGCTATTTTAAATGTAGAATTTAAACACTCTTTGACAATTTTCAGAATTTTCAAGTAAACTACTTTAGTGTTTGATAAATTCAGGCTAATAGTTAATAACTCACAACAATCTTTCTACCTCAGAGCAAATTTGAAAATCTTCTGAAATCAATAGAGGATCCACTGATTTCAGCAGATTTTGCATCATGTTCTTGTTAGATCACAAAATTCACTCAGAATTTACCCTGCATGCTGAAAAAGAGATGCCCTTTTTATTTCTCTAGGTGCAGAAGAATGGTATGATTTTATTTCATTATACTATTGAGAGAGTGATACACTCACTGAAAGATCAATTCTGATCTCTTAAAGTAGTATTAAACCACAGTGTCTTTGACATTTTCATACTGATGTGTGGGGAAGTGCTTTCTGCATATGAAAAGTTAGCATGATAGCACTGAAATTTAGAATGAATATAATTCCTGCTGTACCAAGGCCCTTATGAAAACAAGATTGTTTATCTCATGAGGCTGTCCTGGCAAACCAAGGCTGAAATAGAAGAAATAAACGTTCTTCAGTTTTACATGAGCAATGTGCATCAGAGCTTTGCGTTTTTTGTAAAATCCAGGATGATACGAGAAGAACCAGTAACAGAGAGATAATTTTCTATAGCATTATATCAGAGAACAAATGCACAAAGCTTTTAATAAAGGGCAAGGATGTTCTGTTGACTTTTTAGTTTGTTTTATTATAGGGATGCCATTCATGCCTCTATAATTAGACTTGTTTTATCACCTCCACTATAAACTCTTTTTTTCTTGCTCAAGCAAATGCTGGCATGCTCCATCTGTTTCAGTGTCCTGGAGTGCCTTGTTTTATCGGTTGGGAGGGGGAGAAGGGAGTTGATTGGATTTTTGAGTTTCTTTTGGAGGGGGCTAGGGTTAAGTTTTAAAATGAAAACTGTGTAAACTGCATGCCACCTCCAAAGCTATGTCTGGTCCTGAGGAATTTTATCTGCATGGCTGAATCTTCAGAGGTGTCACCATGCATCATTCTTCTTCTTCTCCCCCTTATAATGAAAAGTGTGGATTTTTAATAGGTTGCTAGACTAGGAATTAGAAAAGCCAGTGTCTATTTTTAGTTCTGTCAGAAATTGTCTTAGCACTCTTGGGTGCCGTTGAGCTCAGCGGATGTTTCTTCAGTGATTTATTTCTCAGCCTTGAGGGTGTGACTCACAATCTCTGATGGTACCTGCTGGAGGAACTGAAGATGGTCCGATTCCCTAGCAGGGGAAGAAGAATAAGCAATGTGCCTGCTCTGCTGCCGCCACACTTCCCAGTCTGGCATATTAATCCAAACCAGTATGTTAGGCTCCAAAATACAGAGGAAATGTCACTCCAGTCTTCAAAAAGGGCAAGAAGGGGGACCCAGCTAACTATAGGCCAGTCAGCCTCATCTTCATCCCTGGAAAGGGGATGGAACAGCTCATTCTGGGTGTCATCTCCAAGCATGTGGAAGAAAAGAAGGTGATTGGGAGTAGTCAGCATGGCTTCACCAAGGGGAAATCTTGCTTAAGCAATCTGATAGCCTTCTGTGATGGAATGACTGGCTGGGTAGATGAGGGGAGAGCAGTGGATGTTGCGTACCTTGACTTCAGCAAGGATTTTGACACTCTGTCCCATAACATCCTCCTAGATAAGCTCAGGAAGTGTGGGTTAGACGAGTGGACAGTGAGGTGGATTGAGAACTGGCTGAAAGGCAGAGCTCAGAGGGTCGTCATCAGTGGTGTGGAGTCCAGTTGGAGGCCTGTGGCTAGTAGCGTCCCCCTAGGGCTCTGTACTGGGTCCCATCCTGTTCAACTTCTTCATCAATGACCTGGATGAGGGGATGGAGTGCCCCCTCAGCAAGTTTGCTGATGATACCAAGCTGGGAGGAGTGGCTGACACACCTGAGGGCTGTGCTGCCATTCAGAAAGGCCTGGACAGGCTGGAGAGTTGGGCAGAGAGGAACCTCATGAGGTTCAACAAGGGCAAGCGCAGGGTCCTGCACCTAGGGAGAAATAACCCTAGGCACCAGTACAAGCTTGGGGCTGACCTGCTGGAAAGCAGCTCTGCAGAGAAGGTCCTGGGAGTGCTGGTGGATGACAAGTTGACCATGAGCCAGCAATGTGCCCTTGTGTCCAGGAAGGCTAATGGTGTCCTGGGGTGCATTGGGAAGAGTGTTGCCAGCAGGTCGAGGGAGGTGATCCTGCCCCTCTACTCAGCCCTGGTGAGGCCTCGTCTCAAGTACTGTGTCCAGTTCTGGGCTCCCCAGTACAAGAGAGCCATGGAGCTACTGGAGAGAGTCCAGCGTAGGGCTACAAAGATGATCAGAGGGCTGGAGCATCTGCCCTATGAGGAACGGCTGTGAGAGCTGGGCCTCTTCAGCCTGGGGAAGAGAAGACTGAAGGGGGATCTTATCAATGTGTACAAGTGCCTGAAGGGAGGGTGTCAAGGGGACGGGGACAAACTCTTTTCAGTTGCCCCGTGTGACAGGACAAGAGGCAATGGGCAGAAATTGAAGCACAGGAAGTTCGGCCTGACCGTGAGGGGGAATTTCTTCCCTGTGAGAGTGACGGAGCACTGGACCAGGTTGCCCAGAGAGGCTGTGGAGTCTCCTTCTCTGGAGATCTTCAAGGCCCGCCTGGATGCAACCCTGTCTAACATGCTCTAGGTGACCCTGCTTGAGCAGGGAGGTTGGACTAGATGATCTCCAGAGGTCCCTTCCAATCTCTATGATTCGGTGATTCTATGAAATAGTTGAGGATTGGGCATTTTACCTGCTGGGGACAGTAGGCAGGTGAGAGCGATAACCTCTTTGGCACATGACACATAAATCACCAGCACTTTTCAGGCAGTGCCCTCGAGTATCCTAAAATCTAAAATGCACATTTCTTTTTGTCTGTTGCCCTCTCTAGATGACTTTGCAATCTAAGGCCAGAGCCGAGGGTACGCGCTTACGTGTTTGACTGTGTGGAAGGGGACTATCTCTAGCTTCCTTGTATTTCTAAACTAGGTAAAAGAAAACTCAGACAAGCTTGGAGAGACTATATCTATTCCACAGGCTGCTTTCCTGATCCACAAGTGTTTAGCCTGAAAGTCTGGCCCTAAAACTTTTGCTACCAAGTATGTAAACCTCATTCTAAAACACTTCTGAGCTCCTTGCACCAAGCTTGAAAATTAGTTCCCAGACCACATCAATGTTTTTTCTTTGTGTTACTCCCCTGAGTATTGTAGGCTTGGATGCCTGTTGTACAGATGTAGGCAGGCATTTCATGTGCAAAGGGGAGGATCAATACACAGACAGTGCCTACTCAGGCATGTGCACCCACCTGAGGTCCATGTCCAGGAGTCACATCATGTTGTTACATTACTGTGTTCAGTGGTTTGTGTTTAATATTTTTTAAATGAGAGAAGAGCAAGGAATAAGAGGTGCAGAGACTGATGTTTCATTTATATGGCTCCCAGAATCTTTATCCATTCAAACAAGTTTAAAACAAGAAGTCTATTTCAGAACCATCTTAATGTGCTATTTTATCACACAACTAGAATATTTTTGAAACATTTTTCATGCCTTTGATGTTGTGGAGCAATGGCAATACACAGTATTTCTATGCAGATAATACTGAGTGGCTAACTAGAATAGATGTTTTAACCAGAAAATTGATTGCAACTTCCTCTAAGAAACAAAGCAAGGCAAACCTTTCATATACCGGTGTGTTGTGATATCATGTTTTAGATATGATTAAGACTCTAGATTATTTTGTTTGCACTCAGTAAGCTGACTGTTCCACTAGCAGTCTGGTTTAGTTTTTTCTCCAGCTTGTTTTGACCATTTTTTCAGATGCTATTTTTATAGATTTCCCCCTTCAATAAAACTCCTTGCTTTCACTAATATAACATTAATTTGTGATTGATCTTTTTTGAGGTAGAAAAATAGGGTCGAAGCATATATTGGCATCCTGATGGCTTAAGCTGGTCACTGCCAGCTCTTGATCAGCAGCCAACTTTTCAATTAGGAGGTGAGAGCGAGTGATCTGTGCTGTTTTTGCCATTTATCTCATCTCTAAGGAGAGACTTTTTGCCTTGCTGAAAATGGCTCCGAAGACTCTGCAGTTCTCTCAAGTCCAAGTGCATTTTGATCAGTGGCTGATCTCCACCTCGCACCTGAAAAGTTCACTGGGTTCTCAGCACCATTCAAAATGCTTGGAGGTGAGGATATGAAACACTGAAAATGATCAGAGTAGTAATGATGATGATACCAGAAAAAAGATAGACTGGTGAAGCAGCTAAGATATTATAATCTGAAAAAATGTTATGGGTAATTTTCTTCTTATAACCTGAGGACAAAAATGTTATTACTCTTTTTAAACTCCAATATTGCACCAATTAAATTCCAGCTTAAGAACTTAGGTTTCCAGTCCACTTTTCATTTGAAAATATATCTCCTATTCTTGTTCCCAGAAAAACTTTCTATTCTTCCCTTTTTTTGTCTTCCTGTTTCCAATAATTAAAAAGCGTGAAGGAATATTAAGTTACAGAAACCTCACCACTCTGCTTTTAGTTTTGCAAAAGGACATACTTGAAATAATACAATTTTATCATACAAGAAATAATACATATTAGAAAAGAAAGGAAGGAAACTTCAAGCTCTTTTCTTTTTCCTGCTGCATTTAACTTTTCTACCTCACAGCTCAGATTGCTTTTTTTAATCAAAGCGGTAATGGAAGAACAGTCCTTACACTCAAATGCAATCACATTTAATCATATTTAATATCCTTATTTCTCAGCTGATCAGACTTTAAAAATTTGATTGCTTTAGTTTGATTTAAAACTTAAGTTAAGTCAAACTCAATAAAAAAGTGTATTTTGTTGTTATACTGTTCCAATTGTACGGTTTCTTAAGTTGCTTCAGTTTCTGGCTATTGTACTGTGGAGAGGAGATTTCTGAAAAATATCTGCCTATATAGCACTGGAACTGCCTATATAGCAGTGGAACTGGGCATAGGTCAAAATGCTATAACAGAATATATTTTTTGTGTAAGAAATAAATGAATTGACTTGATGATACATTAATCTTCCTCTTACAAGAGACTTAGCCTCTGATTCTGTGTGAATATATTGTATTATTCTATTGTCCTCCTTTTTTTTTTTTTTTCCTGAACTTGCTTCCCAACAGCATGTAGTGGGATCAGATTCTGGGTTCTTCTCTCTATGGTAAATCCAAAATAATTGTGGCTAACACTGCAGTCTTCCAAATCTATCTTCAATCTTCATTTTCAAATTGTAACCGCAGCACTGTAGCTGCAGTGATGACTCTCATCAGGTCCTTGGACTGCATTAAAATCCATTGTAATTGGTGTAATTACCCTTTAGATTCCACAACATACAAAATGCTTGCTTCCTAATTGTATTAATGTAAAGGTAAAGTGCGTATTCAGCTTGTCAGGCCTTCTTTTAGTGTGCAGTATGTGGATTCCTTTCTTCTCAAACTGTATTATGCATGTCACATGGGAGCATGATAGCTAAAGATCCCAAGCATGCCACCAGCAACGATCATGGTAAAACATGCCCAAAGACTATATGCTTTAATAACAGAACTTCAGGGACCATTTGCTCTGTGGTGAGCTGGATAAAGGTAAACACTTCCTTTAAATCTCCCAAGTGCTCGTGCTACTTGCAATCTTACTTCTACGAGAAAGAATAGAACAATTATACTTTCCATAAAGTTTGAGACTGGAGAATATGTTAAAACTTGATCCTCCCAGTCCAGCCACATACATAAAATTTGCTCTCCAGCAGAACTGAACAAAACCAATGAAATGTTCCATTCTTTGTTAATTTGATGCATGTGTTCTGGGTGGATGAGAAGGAACAGAGCAGGAAAGGGCAGGCTTGTGCCAAAGTTCAGGGTTGAGTCACTAGAGAGATTTAGTACAATCTTAGAGATTGATCTTTGGATTTCTGGAGCTGTTAGACCACGACAGTTTGACAGGCATATGTAAACTGTAGGAAAATTCCCTCTGAGATACAACTTAACAGCTATGAGAGATAATCAAAAAGGCCTGCACGTTGTCTATGTTGGCATCATAGATCAGGGTCTTATATAGAAAGATTATAATTTCATTAAGATAGCATGACAATGAATTTATAAAATGATGGCCAGTGCTTGGGATTCTGGTATGTTAGCTTTATGGCTATTTTCTTCAATGCAGACCTGTTATTTGGAGAGCAGATATTGATTTCTGTGAAATTCATTATATGGGGGAGCGGGGGGGGGGGGGGGGGGGGGAAGGAATTGCAGTTCTGCCTGGCAGAATGTCCCATGTATTCCTGTTTGCTGTCAGTGTGTGTCCACACAGCTATGCCACAACACCTATGAGACAAGATGGGAAGTGTGAAAGATGAGAGACTGGAATTGTACTGTGAGCCTGCAACCAGCAGTGTGGCTGTCCTCCACTGGCTTCCATTAAGTCTTCTGTGTTCATAGGGTGGCCATTTGTAGGGTGTTACAGATAGTGTAATTATTAAAAAAAATGGAAAACCAATATTAGTACATAGCCTTCTGTCCTGGTTATGTTCCAGTTGGTTTATCAGTACTCTGCTTTCCATGGTTCTGCCTGTTGCTTCACTCTGTTATTGTGTTTGCATTTGTTTTAGTAGCCAACATTATTGTGCTAGGCTGCTGCATAGTTACTGTATTCCGCTCAAGAGGTGGATGAGTTCTGAAGATAATGTGGAATGATTTTCTCATAGCTTGCAACGTAGTTTGAGACAGAAGGCACTGTGTTAATGTAAGATGGTGAATTAAGGTTTGGCAGACATTGGGTAACAGTTACCATGCATTTTTCCTCCAAATTCTCCTAATTCGACTTAATAGGCAAATCATGTTTTCTCTCTGCTTTTGTGATCATCCCCCATTAACCTGCAGTCTTTGATAAATATGTATTGCCTCATAATGTTGCATAAACATTTTTTAGATGGCAAATAGAGAGTAAACAAAACCCAAGTTAAAATGATATTAAAGACTTTGATGGCTTATTAATCATTTATACAAAGCTTATTAATCACATGGATACTTTAAAACAAAATACTTTCTTCTAAATTCAGAAAACATAGGCAACATCGGCCTTTCCATCTCTTGTAAGAGGTGAAGGCTAGTGGGAGTCAGTTGTCCATCATCCCTAATTCATTCCAATAAAAATGAGCCGTGGGAAGGATCTTTTCCAGACACCAAGGCCAGTGCCTCAGCACTTCATAGCCTCCTGGATAGCTGGTTTAAAAGCAGTGTTCAGATTTTGGGAACAGGAGCTCACCCTAGTACTAACTCAGTGGCTCTGTCTAGATATGGGGCTCAAGGGCTTTGCTAGTTCTTAGTGAGGCCGTACAAAAGGTTATCACCCATAAAGAAGCCTGTCTGTCTCCTCTTCAGTTTTTCTTCCTCTGCTCCTTCATTTACTGCTAAGAGAATGATTTGTCTGTTCCTCTGATATGTCTGTTCAGAGCCTGGTAAATAAATGAGTGGTATTAACCTTGCTTTTTATGCCCAAGAACTAATTGATTTGAAAAAGCACCAACTTGAAGTCAGAGCACAGCTGTACAAAAGGCTGATTTGGTAACTCCTGACAGCTGAGGGACTGCCAGGCTGGGACAAGAAAAAGAGTACTGGAGGCTGGGAAAAGACAGGAGCCACTGAGAGCAGGGAGAAAATTCCTATCCTGACTGAATGGAAAACTTGGGAGAAAGCTGGAAAGAAGTAGTCAGGAGTGTAAGAAGGGAATTCTGGTAGACATTCTGCAATCAGTCCTAAAGGTAAATTGGCTACTATTTGTGAAGCAATACTTGAGAAGCTAATTATTTTTTCACAGCCATAATACTATGGCAAACTGCCACTGATCTCAGTTTTTGATGGAAGCTCAGAGGCTGTTGAACCATAGCTCTGAAGCTCTGGTTCAAAATCCCTGTCCAGCTGGGGCAGCTAAAGGGGTTGGATCCCTAAAGACATGGAACCACAGCTTAATTTTTTCTGTGCTCCTAAATCGTAGCCTTAATGAGAACTGGATGCTCTTACTCTACTTGTTCTGATTAATATATTGTAAAAATCATGGGGGAAATTCCAGGCCATTTGAAGTCAATAGCAAATTTATGTTGACTTTATAAGGGCCAGGATTTTTTCCATAATTTAAGTTAGGCAGAGCATTTTCTAGCGCATACTAAACTTGTTATGGTGAAACATAATTTCTTGCTGAGTGTTTAGCTTACCTGGTTGAACTGAAGTTAAAGGATACACAGCCTGGTCCACATTTAAACATGTTAACTGGACCATGTTGAAATTCACCCTTTAATTTCTAGTCTAGACAAAGTCACATGCTGTAAGAGTGAGGAGAAGCTGTCTGCAGTCTAGGTGATTAATGGGCTGAAAGCAGATGTGAGATATAAAAGAGTCTGTAAAGCCTTCTCTACTACCTGGAGGTAAAGTTTGGCTGTCACAGGCAAGAGAAAGGGGATAAATTTCAAAGGAGGCTAAAACTGCAGCCAAAATGCATTAAATGATTACACGGCCAGGACTTACTTTGATCACACCTCAAAAGTAAAACAAACACAAGCATGAGGAAGAAAGTTTTCCCTCTTCCTCCCCACCCCCGCCCACCAACTAACTCAAAAGGATGAATTCATTAAAGGAAAAACAAGCATGCTAGGGCAATGCCACCAAACATGACTTGGTGTTTTAAATCCCTCTTCCCTACTGCAAGGGTGAATGTGACTCCACTCGTATAACCGTACAGTTTCACATGGTCCCCAGGGAGAGAAGGGGGTTGCTGTGCACCTCTGCATATATGTAACGTATCCAGAAGCAAGGGGATCTGGGCTGTAGGCTTTGGGCAGTTTGTTATGCGTGCAAGCTGATGCAGGAGTTGTCACAGGCTGGAGATCAGTACCAGTGCAAAAAAAGAACGGGTGTACTAGTAACTGAAAATGAAATAACACCAAGTTGTGTGGAGAGCTTTTGTGGATCCCAGAGCAGCAGGAACCAGTGTCATCATCTCCATTTTAAAGACAGAAAATGAGAGAAGGGAGAGATGAATTGATCCAAGTCATGTAGGCGGTGAGAGGTAAAAATCCTGTATCTCTATTCCAGCCTACTCCTCTGTCTTATAAACATCCACTAGGACAGAAAGAAAGAAAAGACAAGTATATTGAAATATGCTGTAGTTTGGACTCAGAGCAGCAGGTAGCATGATGAACAGAGTATATTCATATATTCCCTTTTTGTGATTGGAGTTTTGTCATGATTATTTTGTGATTCAGGAAGGCAAAACTACTTGACCCCTGTAGACGTTTTAAATTCTAAGACTAGCAAATGATCTGTCTAGGAATAAAGGCAGATCTAAACTTCACTTCAGTTTCATAATAATCATGTCCTGCATGTTTTGTTATTGGGAGCAGTCTCTACTCCCCCAGGTGCGTAGATTAAAACTGATGTTTCTGTTCAAGCTTGTATCTGATAATATTTGGCACTTTACGCTTCCAATCCTTTGCAAGTATTAAGTAACTTTATAATATAATTGTAAGATGCACAAAAGACTGCAGTTCCATTTCTCTGCCTCAGTTTTCCTGGGCAGGTAAGAAAGGATCCACGTAAAACTCAAAGAAAGGCAGCATCACTCTGTTGCCTTATAGCCTTCGTACAAAAACCTGGAGACTTTAATTTGTAGTGTCTAGTATCTTGTGTAATTTTATGCATTTATAAACTCAGTAAAATTCTACCAAAACAGTAGGTGGGATCTCCACTTTGCTTTGTTCTACTCTCTGAAGCCCCTAAGTTATTTGATAATTCATTTACAGTCCCTGAACCTCAATTTACTCTTGCTTAGAAAAGTAGGGTTACATACTTGCTCTTTCTAAAATTCTTTGATAGCTAAGGCTGCAAACTTTGTGGGTTTTTTAATGCTCGGTATCACACATGACCAATTTATAATTTATAGTACATGTCCTCATGTGATGGCATGGGCACAGAGATCCTGTAGAATCCTGAAAAAATATATAAACAAGTTCAACCTACACCAGTGATTTCCTGGCAGCCTATGCTGGATAAGGTCGTTATTTATTTCTTTATTTGCAATATTGCTAGCAAAGGTTCTAGCAAAAAGAAAAACATATCAGGTAAAGAACTCCTATATAGATATTTAACTGTGCACACACTAGTAAGATTTTTCTGGCATATTAAAACCAGGAAAACTTTTATGGTGCAGACTAGGTGTGTGAACACATTTTAAGCAATTTCAATGGTTGTAAGTGTGTCTAATTTGAAAAAGATTGCTCTGATAACGTTAACAGATAAACATAAATCAAACCGAACTGGGAAAAAGATCAAACACTTCTTATTTTCTACTTAAAAGAAGAATTCTGGTAACAAAAAATAGCGATAGAGAATGGTTTCAATAAGCAATACAAGCATTGCTGGCTTTTTTTTTTCATATTTACATTTTAAGTTTTATTTTACACTTTTCCTTTAAAGGAAGAATACCATATATATATATATATATATATACTGTCACACTTTTACGAGTACTATGTGCAGCTCTGATGGTAATACGTAATATGACAGCCTCAGTTCCTCTGTCAAGGGAAAGGGTGAAGACTTCATTTACTTCTAGTGTAATAGATTAAACTGGAGAATCCATTTTAGTCGGGGAAGAGTGGATGTTGGTGAAGTTATGAGCTTACTGCACCTTTTAAAATGAAATATTTAAACAAGTGGAACCTTAGGTGGTTGATGCATTAAGTTGACATAGGATGTAAATCAAACAACACCTAAACGTCCTTTAACAAAGTCAATTATATTATGTAAGTGTAACAGAGATGGAGCTCCTTTATCCTGCGCATCTGCCAGTTTTTTCTGTTGAGATAAAAACCTTTCCACAGATGCAGAATGTCATTTATAACTGCTCAGCATTGTGCTATAAACTTAAAAGAAATTAAACAAAAATGTATTCTTTATTAATGTTATTGAAAAATGGTGTTCCTTAGTCTAAACATCTACTGGAAACATCTACTCAGTTCCTGAAATCATCTCTATTAGATTATGTAGATACCATCTATGAAAATACTTCTAAACTTAATCTGTCAAGACTTCAAAGAGTCTATAAGCAAATACTTAGATTTGCATTAGATTTTTGACTTTGAAATCCATTATTGTAAGTTCTTTGCTGACTTTGATGTGCTGCCTTTACACCTCCTCTCTGAGAAAGGAGGTGTAAAGGCAGCACATTAGTTTATAGATGTTCACAGACTGTTTTTCGGATAAGGCCATTTAAATCTCTTTTGAAGGTCAATCCCAGCTCTTATCATTCAAGAAGTAATAATAACAGGGAGAGTCTGCCTAGAGTAAGGACTGCTTTAAAACACAAAATAGCAGGGGTGGAATGAACTTACTTAACTCTTGACCTAGCACAATATCAGCATTCTAGTGTTTTGCTGTGACAGTGCCCTGCTAAGGCATAGTGTGAAATTTCAATATAGGTGTATGGAATTAAATGATTAAGGAGAACAAGAGGTTGCAGCTGTTTACAGCTGCTTTACTTTTTCTTTGTTTTCTTTACTTTTGTTTGTTGCAATTAGTAATGTATTGATGATCCATCCAAATGCTGCTTGAAACACGCATTAAGAAACCCCATGTTCAAACACGGGGCAGAAATGTCCTATGTATACGCTAACATTTTCAAACCGGTCTGACTAAAATTAGCCTTTGAAAATGATACAGAAGCAACTTTCTTGCTTCTTATGGGCCTGATTTCTCTTCAGCAGACATCTTTACTTACTATGGAGTTTTGTGTCCTCCATCTATGATTGTCCACTCACTATAAGTCATAAGATGAATTTTGGATCATTTTGGAGTGTTACTGTTTTGCTTCTTAGTGCTGTTTCCCCCTGGTTATCAATGAAAATGAAGAACCATTTCTGCACTTAGGGAGTGGTCTGTATCCAAAGCCTGTTTCTAGTCACTTTATGTAGATTCATGTTGAATTCAGTGATTATTTGTCCTATATAACAGTTTTATGTAGACAAAGGATTTTGGAAGCTGTTCCAAGTGACCTTGTTCTCAGAGGATAGAGCCTTGCTTCTGAATGCAAAGCTTGGCAAAGAGCAGTAGTAAACCCAGAAATGCATGAGATTGTAAGATCTGTTATTGATTAATGTTCACCAGTTTTTCCTTTTTCTTTTGCAGGTTTTGAGTGAAGCTTGGTAGCAATCATGGAGTTATAAGTTCTGCTAGTTGAGCGATGACAACTTTAACTTCACGTTAATTAGATTGTTTGCATGTGATTTATGAGTAGCATGAGTTAGTTCTAAAACTAACCTTGACCAGGTGCAGTTTTGTGTGGTTTCAGCAGCGTCCTCTGCTTTGCTAACAAGTAGAGACGAGCTACAAAATGCAAAATGTCAGTGCAGTGCAGCCATTTTGCAGGAAACCTTGTCTCTGCTGCTCTAATGAGGCAGCAAAGTTGTGCCCTGACCAAAATGCTGGTATCGTAAGGCAGGCAGTAAACAACAGAAATGACCAGTATCAGACAGTAGTAATACAGAAATCTAGAGGGGTCCAAATGAAACCTATAAAAAGAACAGGACCAGACAGACTTCAGAAATTTCCTGCTAGCATGTTTGCCATTGTATTTTGAGATTATATGCAGGCTTCTGTGTTGGTATTCCTATGCTCGGGAAAACACAAGTATGATATTGAATTGATGGAAGTTTTAGAAAAAGTAACTTTAGCGTAGGTACCCTTTTGTTTGCAAAAGGATTTTCTTGCCAAATTATTTGCAAAATATTACAAAGTCTGGACATTTTAAGGCTTAAATTTAAATGAGGAATAACAGGGAAAAAATTGAATGTGTAGTTCATCAACTCATTTACATGTAAATAGCACCTAAAAGTGCTGTTTCAGCATATTACATTGTGCTGTAATCTGTTGTGTTTTCTCACATAAACAGTTTCAGACCTCCATCTCTGTCCCTGTTGATTTCAGGTGCTTATCAAGTCCACATTTTGAATGATTCCTGTACTTCTCTGAGATCAGCAGAGGCATGGAAGTTTTGTTACCTGCTTTTCTGCAGATGGGAAGTGATACGTAGGGAGAAAATGATTTAGTGTTTCACAGACACTGTGTATCAGAGTGAGTATTTGAACTCACCATTCCTAAAGTCTACGTAAGTTTGAGGATCAGTGCAGTAGCCTTCCTCTCTGGATCTAGCGCTTGCTCCATGCCTTTTGTGAGAAGGGGAGGAAAATTCACATGTAGGAGCTACTCTTCAGCATTTAGATATAAAGACTGTTAAACAATATAACACCAATTATGGACTGTGTGGCAATAATTTTCTCTTAGAGGTAGTGCTGTGGTGTTTTTTGTCAGTACAATAAGTGTATTGCTCTGACTGCTCTAACTTCACAGGCAGGTTGGAGCATTTGTGCCACAATCTGTACTGTGGAAGGCTGGAAGAAAGCAACAGCTTGTGGGTAGAAAGGCTACTAAGCCCTCTGCACACCGGGAAACTGTGTTTTATCCTGAACTTTCCAATCTGGCCTAGAAATAAAAGCAATCCCAATGTAGGTCAGGAGGAAAAGAAGTAGTTTAGGCCTCTTACCCTAAGCTTACATGCTGTAGTAAGGATCATTAATGTCACTGATATCAAACGCTAGATTTAGATAGTTAAAACTTTAACTCCTGTAGCGAAGATGAGGAATATCCAGAATCTACTTAAATAAGTGTAAGCTTATATTTCTTAAATGCAAATGAGAAGGAAGCATGCCTCAAATGCTTAAGAGACTGGCTGAATTTCACTCAGGAACCTTAATGTATATATAGGAGGATCAAAGTAAAACTTCTTTTATAAATGCTTTTCTAAAGATTCATGATTTTATGACTTGAGGGTTATTTCTTTAAAACCTTCAATGTATCATATTTCTTCCCTTGTTAGTTTTTTAAAAGAACAATACCCAGCAGGATCATCAGATACAATCTCAATTCCAGTCATCTATGATGTAGTTCTGCTTGGGGTCCAGTTTTCCCCTCTTCTTGCTGACCTGACAACAGCAATGTATTTCCTATCTGACTGAAGATCACTGGAGAAGTGCCAGTCATAATCTTCCCCTTATTGATTCTGGTCAGCAGCTATTGACAGCTTTAAAAAGATTATGTTTTAATTGGGGATCAGATAGATGGCATTTTAAGGTATTTAATTTCACTTGTAACTCACTATAGATTATCTGAGTGGTTCTACAACTCAAGGAGGATAAAGATGAATGTGTTGTCCTTTTCTTTAGGTGACCCTGAGTGCAAATGTAGCTCAGGCTAAAGTGACTGAAAATCTTTTTCTATCACAGGGCTGAAAAGGTTGAATGTGAATTCATTAGTGATATCTTTGTTTAAGGCACAATATGTACACCTCACCAAACTCACATCTTTGGTAGTCACACTTGTTCTCATGTAGTTTGAGATAGAAATAGACTGGCAAGGTAAATTAAGAAAAATCAAGACAAAGGGCCAGAATTCTCATTGTCTTGATGCCTGTATGTTCACTTACAGCTCTGCAAAGCGGGTGTGCAGAAGTACCGTCAAGTGGATTGGATGGAGAGACCTAATTTGATGTTTTTTTCTTCTGTTGCAGAGAAGGTTCAAAGCAGTGCCAAAAAAAAAGTTCTTAAAAATGTTTTCTGTACATTCAAAGGAATGGAGATACTCTTACAATAAAAAGTAGCTGAAGGGACAAACAATTCAAAAATAAATAGTAATTTCTGAGACCCACACATGCCCATACAGTTCAATTTGAACAGTCAAATCACCGTCATTCTAACTTTGGGACTCACAGTTGTCTAGTGGAATGGCTGGAGATGCCTTCAAGAAATCTAGATCCATCTCACCAGGAGATGTTTAATAACACATACTGATGAGGTTAGGAACTTAATGTCTTGTGTATTCTAGCGGCATTCAAAAACTATAATTTCAGACTTAATATGCAGTAAGTTTGAGGACATTTTTCCCAGACATGCATTTTGTTTCTATCCAGGCTTTATTTCAGGACTGTGGAAGATAGATCAGGATTTTCCAACGTCCAGCTAAGGCATCTACTAGGCATCACAGAGCGATTCTTCATCCTCCAAGTGACATATCTAATGTGTCTCAAAGGTATCACATTCACTTATATAATACTACCTAGGGCGTTCTTGATGATTTCTGTGGAGTAACTGTAGACAGGAATATTGCAGTCTTAGTTAAGATACAAGATTGGCAGACTTTCTGTTGCTTAGTTTCATCATCCAGAAGCATAGTAACTGCTGTACATGGCGAACTAGAGCCCTCTGAAGAGCTGTGGAAGAAAGCTTGTTCATTCTTCATAATGGTTGTAAGACACATTTATATGCAAGTAGCAACTATTGCAAAGAGTATTCCAGATACATCAACAGATAAAAGGGAGATCCACTGTATGTGATAAGTGATAAGATAGATAAGAAGAGAATCTTAAAGATCCCTCTGAAAGGGAGAGACAGATGATTAGAACAGAGAGAGATGAACATCTGAACTATTTGCATGCTTTTTAAAAAAATTATTTAATAGGTCTCATAAACCCTTTTGCTTCCTCATTCCACTTATTCCAAGAGGCCAAATATGAGTCATTAAATCCCTTCACCATCTCCAAATATCGGGAGTGAAGTTTTACACTTCTGTATTCACTACCACAGTTAAAATGTTGTAATTTGCAAACTTCCTAGGAAAACTTGCTTATTTGAAGAGACAGAGCATACTCTCAACCCACCAAGACCCATACCTTGCTAACCAACTCCCTTAGACATAAATGGAGGGAAATAGGGTGTGAAGTGGACGTCTAAAAGCAGCCGAACGAGTTACCTACTGAAGTCCCTAATTCTTTCCTCAGATTGGAGTGTCTCAGTTCTAGATATCCACCTTGCCACTGTCTAGTACTGCAATTTGAATCTCACCTTTTGTTATCTAAGGGTGCCTAGCATAGTTATGCTTTGACCTCAATAACACAAGATGCTGAAAGCATTTATTCTCTCCATGAGATTCCACGTGCTATGTCCCCTCTCTCCCTGTGCCTGTCATTACAGTGCCTCAGGACCTTACAGTTATGAATGCATACAGTATCTGTGAAGTTGGGAAGCCTTGCTATCCCTATAGCTAGGGACTTAAAGCGTGGATTGATAGGTAATACAGGGAGGACCGCAATGGAAATTAGCAGAAAAGCAAGGAGCTCAGAGCTAGGATAGCATCCTGATGACAGGATCATTTATTTTACTCAGTGTAAGTCAAACTAAATAATGAGTTGAAGGGGGATTGTGATGAGAAGGAGTTATGTAGACTTCACAGAAGTAACGAGCCTCTAGAAGAAGGAAAAAATAAGGTGTCCCCTATTCTGAATTCAAGATTTTCTACTGTTGGCAGAGCATCAAGTCCTCACTTTCCTTCTTGCCTCAAGGAGCTGGTTGAATCAGCATGATCTTAGAAATTGTTATAGAAATATGGAGGAAATACATTTCAGTTCTGTGACCTCCTGATTGACTCCCCACTCCTGTTTGCTTCCAATTTTACACAGAGACTCTCCCTCTTGCTGGAACAGTAGTCTGTTATCCTCTATGGAGTCTGTAGGCTCTAAGAACAGAAACAGAACACTTTGTATTTTAGGAAAAGATGGAAAAAGTAAATCAAGAGGAGCAGGACAGAAATGTAACACTTGATATAATGAATCACTGAGAACTGACTGACAGATCTGAGAAGTACAGTGAACTGATGAGAGGGCACAGAGCATCTATTTGGCAGTAACGTTTGGTTGGCCTACAGGAGGGTGACGTGGATATCAGAAAGGAGAGATAAATGCGCTGTGGAACTTTAACTGCCCACTAAGGACAACCTCTTAGAAATACCAAGAAATACAGTGTGCAGCAACCACTTTAGTATAGAGGATTTAATTGAAATAACCTCCAAACCCATGTTGAGAAGGCAATGATAATTGCTACTGTCAACCCTAAATGTTGAGCAGCCATTTATATTTCATGCACTAACTCTCATATAGGCCAAGAACCAAAGAAAACAGGTTTTCCTGTGGCTAAAGATGAAGATGGTGCTTTTTCTTCTTGCATCAGATATCACATATCCCAGAGCTATTTCCTTACTTTGGAAAAGGCTTTATTTGTGGCTGAGATCAGACTGACAGACTCCAGGGAAACAGCATCAAACTGTCCCCATAAATTTTATTCACAGAAAGTAAGTGACTCCACTCCAGAATGGTTTGGCTGGCACTTTTATTGTTGTCAATCCATAGGAATAATTATAAAATGGCTCTGAAGAGGAATACCTTAATCTGGTATGTCCTAAAGCACTTCTTTGACGTAGGCTGAATTCAGGACAATCCTTTTCTTCTTCAGGTTGAAACCAACCCCATGGTCTTTCTCAGCCTCAGAGCCAGCCTGGGTTCTACTCATTTGCTTTTAGTGGTCAACAAGCTCATCGAAAATCTGTGCTCAGCTGCTCCCTGCTGCTTAATGGGCTGATTCAACATCAGAGAGGGAGAGCTCTCATGCATTTTCCTCAATTTTATCCTCCTTGCTCCTGATTCACTCATTCAACTACGCTAGTGATAGGAACTGTGGGACTCCACATATATAGACACAATCGCAGCAGCCACTGATATTTGAAGCACTGTGTTCTATAGACCTGCTTTGAGCAAGGTTAGTCAACTCAGCGCTTAAAAAGCTGGCAGCCATCTGGAGCCCAGCCTACGCCGGAGTTCAAAATTGTTTCCTTCACTGTTGGTAGCAACAATGAGGGGAAAAGGGGAGGGGGAAAGCTTTCTTAGAATCAGATTTGGAGAAGAGAAGAATTAACTGCAGGCTGAAGTCGCAAGATAACCCCAGAACTCCTAGAGGTTCATGGACACTGTGCCCTGGAGTACAGTCTCTGCTTAGAGGCATCATTAAACTCCTGATAATGAGCAAGTCATTAGGTTTCAACCACATTTAAAGGTTAAAAGGAGAATCTCTGGTGATGGATATTTTGTAATTCTTTTCTATTGCGTTCTTATGTAGTCTCTTTGTTTTAAGTGTTTCTGGTGCCCACCTCTTACCCACAAGCTGAAATCAGTTCATGTTCAAACTCTTCTTTGAAAACAAAGCAAAGGTTGTACGGACTTTTCTTAAATTGAGGCCATATTTAAAAGAAATGATGGGTGAGGAAATGTTTAACAGCAGTTACTCTTTAATTTTTGATTAGATGTCAGTTTGATAGCAAGTTAGAGCTGTACAGCAGCACTGCAACACAGCACTGCAAAACTGCAAGATGAATATCTAAGTCTCAACGAGATAATGCGGGACATGTCGTTTCCTGTAGTCAGTATTTCCTGTAATGACTCCTGTGACCTTGTTTGATTAAGTGTTGTTTAACCATGTCTATCATGTCTGTCTTTATACAGAATAGTCAAAACCGGCCTGTTGCATTTGGAACAAATTTTAAACAATCCACTTCTTGCTCAAGAAGGAAACAAAGTGTGTCATTCCTAGGATTCCCAAGGAATGATAGAAATATTCCTAGGACACTCTTACTATCAGGTAAAGCAGTGTAGCAGTATAATTACAGAACCACAAATTCTTTGCATCAGTTGCAGATTACTCTTTCAAGTAGTATTCTCACCTGGTGAACATTGCAAAGCTCAGAGAGAATCTATTGTCCACTTCTGACTTTCAAAGCAAGGAAAATTAAGTAGCAATTCTCTTTCAGAGTATTGAATGTATTTCAGTTCCATTTTCATAAGACAAAGTGAGGATAAAAAAAACGAAAAAGATACCACTTTAGTGGATGAGTGGAGTGGAGGGTTATGAGCGATGGTGTACATGACAATGGGCTTTCTGGACTTGCTTTGAGGATGGAGGGGCAAATCACAAATTGTCTGTTGCCCTTTTGCATTATCTTTCTTGATATAGGCTTCTTGAGAGCTTGGACATTTGTGGAACCAGCTCTGTGTCTCATCCACTTAGCAGTAACAGAGAAAGGGACATCTAAGGGCTACTGAGCACTAAAAGGATATTCTTGTGTCCCAAGAATCCTTTGCCTCTGCAATAGCTAGAAGGTGTCAGAGTTGCTCTGGATGGTGATGTGAAGGTTTGAACTCTACCCATGACTGCCAGTATCCTAAGAGTGGCATGCCTACAGTTTGTCATATTAGAGAGAAGGTAATGTTTTTCTTATCCTTTGTGAGGGATCTGTATTTTCATTCATCCTGCCTAGACCTGTGGTTTTTACATGAAATTGTTTGAAGCTATAATTAAAAATAGAAGCTAAATGCTTGGTTCCTTTTTCTGATGTTTACTCAGTAATAGAATATTTTACCTGCAGATAGCAGCAAACTCCTATGCATTGCAGAATATCTTAGCTGAGGGAAAGTACCTATTTATTTTTTAAGAAATGTAAGAGAAAAAAGAAAGCAGTATTTCTCCGCTTAATTGATGAATCATTGCACATTTACCGTGTTAAAGTAGGTTTTGTTAGATCATATGATATCCTACAACCTGACACAGTGACATGCCTTGCTGCAATAGCTGCTTCCCCTATACTATGTGCAGGTAAAATGAGTAGAAGGAAAGGGCATAAGTGTTTGTGACTTGTACTTTGCTTTAACCAAGTCTGAGATAACAAAATGGTCTACAAAAAATGTAGTTTCTGTTTTGTCAGAGAGTATAAATTTGCATCTTAAATGGCTACAGAACATAACTGAAATTGGGACCATTTGCAGGTTTAGTATCAATAAGATACTAAGCCTGCAAGTGTCAACAGAGAATAATATCTAGAATCCAAGATGCTTTTGCAGCAAGGGGCTATAAAGAGGGCAGGTGAGTGGCCTGACACAAAAGCCTTGTCTGTTATAATTCACTCTCCCCCCAGCCAGACATCTTTTGCTTTGCTTTCTGCAGTGTGGCTTCTGATAACATTTTAATTTTTTAATTTTTTAGTTTCATTTTTTCTGACAGAAATTACGTTGTTAATATTATAGAAAGTGGACCTGTTCATGTATATTTTGTACTTACTTTGATCTTACTTACTTGATACTGAAGGAGTTTTCCAGCCCCTTGAAGGAACTGAATATAGGGTGAGGGAACAGAGAGAACTGTACAGCTACACAATACTTTGGTCTGTGAGGCACAGGCTCTGCGATGTGATACATTTAAGGTACAGATTTTAAACTTTTTTTTTTGACCTCCAACTCTTTAATAGCCATTGCCTGTGACAGTAGTTCATGGTGAATAGTGTTTTATAGCACAGTATACTGTTGTCATCTACTGTCATTTTCATTGCCTACCAATATTTAGATTGCAGTCAGTCCAAAAAATATGTATGCAGGTGTCACACAAAGACATTCCTTCACTCTCTGACATGATCTTGAATTAGGAAGAGCTGGATGATTGCAAAAATCCCTTTATCTTCCCTAGTGATGGTTCGTTTAAGTATCAGTGGTATAAGGCAGACTGGTACATTTTCAGAGGCTGTTCAGAGGCACTCGCTGTAGGTTTGGGCATCCAGTTTTAGCCTTAATACATGAAAAGGGAATTTTCAAAGCTGAAGGTGGGCAGGGCTTTGACTCTAAAATTGTGCTGCAAGTCTTGAGTGCTCAAGGGCTCAGGCAGACAGTGAGTCAATGAAAGCTTCAGCACAGCTGTGCCCTTGAATGAGATTGGTTTTCAGTAGCTGTTTTGCTCCCTGTTTCATACTATAGGTGCACTTTCCATATGAGTCAGAAATGAGAGTTCAGTCTGAAACAGAACTTCATCTGTTTTCACGTTTCTGTTATTTTCTCTTCCTGTCTCTTGGATCAGTGTATATTAGAAAATGCTGCATGTGAGAAAAATGGCTAAATAAAAGATTTTTCAGGTTAGTATTTCCTGATGTATTTAGTATTTCTCACTTTTTATAAATGTGAGGGCTTGTCACTGCATTAGCAAGGTGTCTTGGGGCACAGATCTTCTGTTGGTAAATAGTCATAGCTACAGTGAAGTCAAAGGGACTAAGGACATGCTTAACTTTTTAATCAGTCAATCAAGTAAGCATTTCCTGTTGTCGATAATCCACTATGGAGGGTTTCACCTTACCAGAAATAGCTTCATATTTTCCCTTTGAATTTTTGTACTTAATACTATATGGCTAATCAATCAGTTACTTGATCAGCTGCCCACCCACACAGATATGTCCTTAATGCTTTCTATAAATTCGTAACAACCCTTTGGCACCAGATGTAGAAGTTCTGGGAACCATCTTAACTTAAAGGATTGAAAATGTTGCCCTAGTGATAAAAAGAGTGCTTCTAAGTGAAGCGAACTTGGACCAGTGCACATTGTCAGGTCATGCTTTAAAATCTAGCACGGGCAAAGGTGACTCTCTGGCTAATTTTCTAATTTCATCAATTGCTGCTCTTTAACGGCTTCTTTCCAGAGCTGCTGATATGCCAAATGATCTTGGTATCTAGCAATGTTTCTATTAAGACTGCATAATAATAATAATAAAAAAAAAAAAGTAGAATATTACATCTATTCCTGGTCAGCGGATGTTTTGGATTTGTAGTTAGAGCCTGGCTGCAGTAGGTGTTCTCAGTCCATATTACTTTGATATCTTATGCTGTTGACGCGATCATTTTTACTTCTTCTATCTGCTTCCCTTTTCATCCCAAATGTCCTCTTACATATCTTTTGTTAACATTGTATTTCATGACTAAAAGCGAGAAGTTTAACAGAAGCCTCTCTTATACCTTCCACCAGTCTTTTGCAGGCTTTTGGCAGTCTGTCTGTCCTTCAGCTACTGTGCCAAGCAGTTGCTCTCATTTGTTCATTCATGAAAATCCCCAAGCTTCCCACAAGAAAACGCAATCAATCAATCAAAAAAAAAAATGTTTGCAGTAGATAGATAATGTCACAGGAGACTTGCACAAGTGAATATAGCTCCGATTTTTGAAATATTTCTCTGAATAGGTTTTTTTAGTCTTTTTGGATGAGTGGTAAAGAACTTCCCTGACCTATTTATTTTGCTACTTCATTTATGCTTCTGTGAGCTATTTAAGCTTGGTTTCCTTATATGTTTTTTCTTTCATTTTCAAGGCCCTGCACAGCATCTCTAGTCTATACCTACTCCTTTCCCTGTTTCTTACAGCCGCACTAAGCTATCTTGATAGTCACTGACACTAGGAGCAAGCAAACAGTTGACACAATGTCTCCTCTTGCTGTGAGAGTCCAACAACTTCATTGTGGGATCAAGCTTATTGCTTGGTCCACCACTGAGTCTAAACTGTAAACAGCTGTGGATCTTTGTAGTCATTAACAGACTCCTCTTGAGTGGTGTATAAGCCTGGATTCACCAGGGAAATAGAATTGGCAAAGTGCCTAATGGTGATACTTGCAAGTTTTAGAATGGAGGATCTGAAAATGGGCCAGCAACCCTGTTAAGCTTAATTTCATTATTTATTTTCTTCTTAATGTTCTGTATTTCCTGGTTCAGCGAGTACTGCTGGAAAACTGAAGAATTCTAGGTTGTACCCATCAAATGTTAAAATCTGCCTTAAGAGTGTACAACTGCTGCTAGTGTACAGTGGTCCTACCTAAGCAAGCTGTTATCCTCCTGTTAACTCACTGATGCTTAGGGGATTCCAAAGGACTGTAAGATGCAGGAGAAGAATCACTTTTTACAATGAATTTCCTGTTACTAGGATCGAACTAAAGAATGGTCGTTGTTTTGATTTTATACTGTTATTAGAGATAGGCTGGAAATGGGTTTTGCTTCATTGAAGATGTTGAGCTTTCAGAAACTTTCTGATTGACTTTTGCAATGAACTCAAGACCACTTGAAGATTTCACAGGAAATGGCATGTGATGAGCAAATAGGCAGTGGAGTAAGAGGTGACTCAGTAATCTGGAGTCACTGATATGCTCTGGATGAGGCTGAGCAGAGGCAAGGAAGGACATGGCTATCTTGTGTTCCCAAAGCATCCTGACTGCTCTTTGTTAATCTAGATGCTGTATTTTTTTTTTTAACCTGAAATTCCATTCCACAACAGAGAACCACTTCCACAAATCATGTCAAAGTTGATGAGCTGATGCTTCTTGCAAATAAAAGTTTTCAACAGAAAGTTCCCCGCAAACCTGGGAGTTAGGAGGTCTGAATCTGACCCTGAGTTCCTTAAAGAATATATCTGGAATTTAATTTGCTGGAATACAGACAGGCAAATTGTCTATTAGGTGGTTCAATCCATAGCCTTATAATGCAGGATTAATGGACACAATGGATTTGAGTTTTGGGTACCTCTACACTGAACTCCCTGGTTGCAGGGGAGCTATGTGCATTTTCACTGCTGAACAGAGACACTCTTGTTAGGAAAGGATTTGCATTATAGGCCCAAATACATCATATACAATATAATTCAATTATTTTAAAAAATCAGCTCTCTCTTCTTTCCTTCTTTTGCATTTCTCGTGGTTTGGAAGTTTGTTATACAATGAAAAAACATGAAAATATTATCAATACATTGTGTTCTTTGAGCTTCTGGAAGTATCTATAAACACCTTTTCATGAGACTAAGATATCAAAGCCCAAGAGATAATCATGCAGTAGCTGCAATATTGTTTAATGACACACCGGCTGATGTTATAGGGTAGCTGTTTTCTCCACTAATATATTACTCTCTCCTCCAGAGCTGTCTGCATGTTGAATTCCAACACTTGCATCTGTCTTAAATGATCATGCTTAAAAAATATTTTAAAAAGATGCACTGAAATTGGAGGAACTTCCCTAGAGCTCTTACAGGTGCAGTGTAGTGCTGATATGCAGTTTAGGTAATATTATTACTCATCACAATGTGCTCATTGCATATTGTTTTATTTTTTTAAAGAAAGCTGACAATCTGGGCACACTCTGTGCACTCTCTTTGTACAAGGACTATCAAATAATAAGGGATAACTAAAAGTACATCAATTTTTTGCGTATTTTTCAGTTCCAAGGAGGCTTGTATGATTTTATCTATCTCTCTATCTATCTATCTATTTTGAAGTGAGGTGCATCTTCAAAGGTGTTACTTAGCAGGAGATGAAAATTTAGAGGTGGATTTGGATGATGCACTTTGGATTTAAGTGAGGCTTGGTTATACAGTCTAACATGAGATTTGTTTCTAGGATTTGCAAAATGTACCGTATCTGTGTTCCGAGGTCAAGAGAATGGGTTCTGACTCATCTTCTCTAAGAAAAGCATCTAACTTCGCCTGCCCTTTCCTTCTGTCCTGTCTGCAAGTCCTGTATTTTTCAGGCTTTTGAATCTTGGTTTCCCTCAGCAAGAAGCTGAGGAACACTGAGGAGACACTGGTGTGCCTCCAAAGCAGATGGTTGTCGAACAAGG
This sequence comes from Rhea pennata, assembly GCF_028389875.1. Lineage (NCBI taxonomy): Eukaryota > Metazoa > Chordata > Aves > Rheiformes > Rheidae > Rhea > Rhea pennata. Next base: position 55,281,396 of record NC_084667.1, read on the forward strand.
AGTTGTAGCAGAGGATGCTCCTTTGCTTCTCTCAGCTACTGAAGAAGAAAGAAGTAAAGATCCTAAAGATCCTTGACAGGAGTTTGGCTCTGTGTGTTGGACAGTGATTTATCCTGCAGGGTGTAGTGCCCAAATATAATGCATGGGAGGAGATCATGGAGAATGTTAGCAAGCCAGCAGACCTTTTTTCACCTCAAAACTGGGCAACTGGAGTTTGATTTGTTCCTGCTGTGGCAAAAGTACCCAGTGGTTTTAATGGTACGAGTGATCGGCCCTTTGAGATGGTTGTTTCAAGCACAATGCTTGTGGCACTGCATTAGTATTAGAGTTTTTTATTGTGGAGCTCTGTGTCAGGAGCACAAAGGCGTCGTCTGAATTTCAGCACTCTGAGACACTGGCCTTTCCTTTTCTTGTTCAGGGAAGCTTTTGAGAGTAGATGTCTGGCTTGCTGTCTCTTCAGCATAAAGCCCCTCTCTGTATTTCTCCAAAGTAAAATGGAGACAGAGCTGCTTGCATGGGGAAATAAAATAGTTTTCTCTGCACTTTTTTCCTGGGAGTATGCAAAATCCCATGTGCATTTTTTTATGAATTGGACCCTTCTGTTTTACAGCTGGTAGTATTCATGCTTATTACAATGCCATATTATGGCCTTAGACACTTTTTATGTCCCTATAACATAGCACCCTAGAGAAAGATGCTTCACTAAGCAAGAGCCAGTAAACTTGCTACAGAATCAGCGGAATACTTTTCAGAAAAGTGCATAAACTTCTGTTCTTAAACATTGTCATCCTTCACCTTAACAAGCACAGAGAAAGGTTCCACTGGTTTCTATGCCTTGTTAGGTCTATCATCTTTTTAATTAATAGTGTTTTTACGAAGCCGTCTGAACTGTGTCATTTCCATTATCAGAAAACCATTGCCATTAATGAATAATTTTCATTTCTGATCCTTGATATCATGCTAGTTGATCTCCTGTTTCCATGCCGCCAAATGATAGCATCGTTTTCTGCCCACGATCAAATTTAATTTGGACTCTGATTATATTATGCTGTTGCGACTGAAGTGTCAATTTTTGTCAGGCAATTAGGAGCTATAACCTGTGAAGTTAAGTTTGATAGGCATTGTAATTGGATTGTTACAGTAATAGCTTGGAACATTCCCTTTTTTTCTTGCTTCTTTGATTCTTGATGCATACTTTAGTTGTGAGAACAAAGGCATTTTGTTATTATGCAACCATAGGATGTTCAAGACAACAAGATGGAGTTCAGGTTTTTCCACTTTCCCAGATGGTCTTAATTTGGATTTAGTTTTGACCACAAATGATGCTAGGATTTTAAAAGAATTTGGGGGGGGGGGAGAGGAGGGGAGATGGAGTCCAAAAAGCCCTGAAAAAGACAGCTATGGAACCGGAGCTGCTAGGATTATAGTATGGTGGTGTTCTTTAAATTAAAAGGTTACAAAGGAAAAAATCCTCAGACTGGAAATGTGTCAGATTACTCTAGGCTACTCTCACTCCTTTCAGTGGCGTGTGTGGTTTGTGTTCTTTGCAAGTACGGAGGACTGTAATTTCAGGCCATACTGTGGCCCAAATTTTCTGTTACTGTAGAACAGTGCAGCTGCATTCAGATGAATCGCTAGAAAAGTTGGCCCTGTGGAAACTAATCACAACAGAATAGTGAAAGTAATGGAGAACACATTTATTTTTATTGGATCCGTGCTGTCAGACTGGAGGTTATCTGCTTTTACATTTTTTTCCCCCTCTGCAGACGGAGTAGTTCACAGCCTGGCTGTTGTCAAAAGAGTTTTGTCCTGAATGTCTTTAGGGTGTGCTCAGCCCCTCCCCTAGCTTCATCTCCTGGTCAGCTCTAATCAAAGGCACAATGAAGAGACCTTTTAAAAAGGATAGTGAAAAGAGGGTAGTTTTTCCAGTGCTCATTGATCCGGACACTTCTCCCAACTGCTGCTCTGTGACAAGCAAAAGGTGGAGGAAAACAAAGAAACTCCAGGTGCTGTGGCATGCAAGGAAAAAGCTCACCTGCAACAGGGTTTGTCTGGAGAAAACTGAAAATCGAGGTCAGAACTGGAAGATAAACAGCAAAGAGGAAGTAAGCTTTTTAAACCAACTACGGGCAATTTTCAGAAGTTTTATATGTTCAGTAAGGGATAGTTGCATCCTTAGAATTAGCAAATATGGACCCCGTTGCCAAGCCTCACTGCCGAGCTGGTGTGAAGCTGCCCTGCTTCCTACCACATTCTCCTCTTCCCAAACCTACACTGAGATTTTCAGTTGAGGACTATGAACTGAGGATTCACTGCCTCTGTTACATCTTACAGCTCCATCTCTCTGCATTGCAAACTTACTGAGTTCCATTAGCATTTATACTTCTGTGGTGCTCGGCAGGATTTCACTATGCCCAGTTTTGCTTCCTCAGTTTTTGTGGGGCTCGGTGTCCCTGAGGCTGCGCACTGAGCCTGCTTTGGAAGCCAGGATCAGAGGCAGCAGCAGACTCAGGAAAACAGCAGCTGTCTGTGTCAGGCTCCACATCATCCAGCGGTGCCCTTTTAGTGGGAATGTAAGGAATATTTCATTTTGATTGTAATTTGCACTTCAGCTTGGATGGTAAAATCTAGACCAAGTTTTTTTTCTCAGAATCACTCTTTTTCTTTTATGCTTTCTTTTGGTCATGTTCTACAAAAGCTGTTTTTAACAAATGTTTCCACTTATACCTTATTTTCTTGCCAGTCTTATTTATTTGAATACACAGAGTCTAAATACTGGGCCAAAGCTTCCTGACGTTGCCCCCTTCAGTCTCATGGTGCTGGAAACTAATACGGAGAACCTGGAAAGATGCATCAGGGCTGTTACTGAGAGAGTGGATTGCTGATGTGACAGAAACAGCTGCATATGAAAAGGTGATATATGGAATGGAAAGTAAGTTAGATGAATTTGAAGGTATTTGTAATCTATTCTTCAGCCGCATCAGAAGAGATGTCCTGAAATATGATAAAAGATACTGGAGAGAGGTTGAAGGGTGAATGAAAGCTTTTGTTTCAAAGGGTAATAACAATAACTTATTGCCCTTTTTTTCTATTGCTTTACTCTTCTTTTTCCTTTGTTTTTCCTCCTCCCTGGGAGATAAGGAATGGGGTGCAATTATACCTGAAAAGGGAGTGAAAGTCATGTAAATTTTTCTGTACATATGTTCTGTTTGCAAAAAGACAGACTTAGAATCTGATGAAAAAGAGCAACAGGAAGACGAATAGGCATGTAAAAATCCATCCCAGGCAGTAGATGTATGCAGCTTTCTGGAGTCTAATGGTAGTAGGAATTTGTATTAAATTTCTGCTTTTCAGTTTATCTCTATAGGCGTAGCAATTACCACAGACCAATGTCATTAATTGTAATGTTCTGTAGGAGTAATCAATGAACTCTGTTTCCTGAAAACAGTTTCACCTTTTTGCTGTCAGTACCATAATGAAGAGGGCGCAGTACATACTTGCATAAAAAACTTTGAATCTATTAGCACCTGTGCTGAATAGTAAAGCTGCTGATACTTTGCATGCAAATTGTAGTCATCATCTGAGAAGCAGCAGAGTTCATAGGTTCAACATTCCCTCCCTTTCAGTCTCCTATGTCAGCGATGTCTTAACCAGCTGGGGGCAGAATTACATTCTGGAAATTAGTGAGAAAAAAAGGTTAAAATTGCAAATCTACTCTTTCTGCATCTAGCCTCACCATTTATATGTTATAAGACAATATGAAAAATCCTAGCAAGTATAAATGATGTCTGATTCCACATTATATTTTTAAAGTGTTAGTGTTTGAGTAGGTTTGCATTTGACAAGTGATTTAAATAATTCAATACAGTTCCATAACTATAAGAAAAATCTTTATCAAGATTAAAAACTTGATGAAAGTATTCATTTTTGTACTCATACAAGCAACATTACTACTCTTCTTGACATGTAGATATTTAAGGCATTATATTCCTCTTCATAATTTTTCTAAAGATTTCATTGCTTGAGGATATTTCAATGACTGGTCATTCATGTTGTTCTTATTATGTTTATCTTTTGTGCTGACTCTTAACTGTTATGCTCTGAGTGCATACCTGATTATGACTGCTACAATCTGATCGTTATGGTGAGATAGACATATCTGTACTTCTGTATTTCAGTAACTCTTCAAATTTGCTTATCTTTGGCAAAAAACATGTATTTTTTTTCTCATCCCAAGATAATTCTTCTACTACCCACAGCAGCTATATCAGCCACCTCACAAGGTCTGCCAACTTTTCCCTCGCTTTTGTTTCAAAGGAAACAGTCATAAGGGTCTCTGCAATCAGTTTTTGAGCATCGTGAGACTGTTCACAAATTCTCTGTATGATCCTATATGAAATAATGTCAAGATGGGCCTGTCCTGAACATAGCGATGCAGAAAAGAGGCATAAAAAACAAATTACGGCGTTAGACCAGTAGAGTAAGACTGTGTACTGAGTTAATGAAGCAAATTTGAGAAAAGCACGGTATTCCTATGGACAAAAAGTATTTGGCTTCCCTGTCCCAGTTTGGCAGTAGATCCATGGTAATTTGCCTTAGGGATGTCTTAGTGTTTCACACATGTTAGCTCAGTTTCATTCTTGGTTGTGCAGACTAACTAGATTAAAAAGATGGGAGAAAAATTCATATTCAGGAGTTTGATGAGATATAAGTAGGTTGCAATAAGGCAGCCAATACAATATTGAAACTATATTAAAATTCCGAATAGATTAAGATGCAAATTTTTCCAAGTTCCTTGTTTATGAGTGTGCTGTTGGGAATTAACAGTGACTTTGCGCTACCATATTTAAATCTCTATGTGAGCTCTTCCAAGATATGAGAATTTGGGCTTTTGCTTTAGACTGGTGAAGACATGAATGATCCACAGAATTTGGATGGTGTTCAAACTGTCTCAAAATTCAGCTATATCACCTGTAATTTTAGTTTGGTCCCACACTGAGGTAACAATGTATCTCTTAAACACCTATGAAAAATGTAAAACGGAGAAAAATATTTCATGGACACTACAGATTAGCTGTCTCAAGCGATTTGTACTATAAAGATCAGGACCGCTCAGTTATGTTTTACTGATCTCCCTGAATGATCTCCCTGGGAATTTCAAATTGAGGATAGAGAACAGGCACGACGTTTGAACCAAAGCATCTTTTAAAGTCGGAGTATATTGGCTTTACAGCATGAGGATGGTTGTCCTACCAGGACACCAACCAAGGGAATAAACAAAGGATTAATTCTCTAAGGTCTCATTTTCAAAATGGCTCTTAGCACTGCCCAGGCCCAGCCTCAGTGTGTGCTGAGGCAGATGACCATGAGCACTTTGGATGGTTTTATCTCCCATCGGCTATTTTTACTGCGTTCAGTTGAAAAGAAAGCCAAAACAACACTGGGGGTATTAGTAATCTGATAAAGATGAAAGCAGAAAAATCAATCGTCTTTATTACAGTTGTGGCCATGTGCTTCCTAGCAGCCTTACAAAGAGTAATCGTACCCCAAGTTTGCACTTCTGTAACTTTCTCTGTCCTCCTTTGGAGGAAACTAGGGCACTGATCTGGCTCTTTCTTATCAGCTGTCTTCACGAAACCAGTACGAATATAATTTTTGAGATTTTTAGCTCTCAAGTTCAAAATGGCTAATGGTTCAGTCTTTTGTGGGAAGGAAGAGGCAAAGGAATGGGGAGAGAAGAGGTGGAGACACAGACAAAACAGTTACATAACGCTTATTTCTGTAGGAAGCCAAGTTAAACTGTCTTTATCTACAGGAATTTTAAGACTTAGTTATATAACTATTCCACCTATTTGAAGAGGTGATAAACTGTTCATAATTAAGCATTTGGCTACAGTCCCATTATTAGGCTTTTTTTTTTTCTCTTTCCAGCAGCTCAGTAATAAATAAAAAAATTAAAATGTTAAAACCAGAAAACCCCCACCAACAAACTCGTAAAATCCCTGTGTATTCACATTCTTAGGGTTAAGACTTACTGACAAACAGAATACTTTATGAAAGTTGTGATTAAATTGAGTAAGTACTTTCTGAGATTAAAAGACTTAAAATAGCTTATTTTTTTAAAAAAATTGGAATGTTTATTGTTCCTTTGTATCCATCTCTCTGCCCAACAAAATCACATAATACCAGAGAGTCTGGAACATAAGTAGGTTTCAATACTGACTGTGCAAGAGTCAGTTTTAGGGGCAAGAATGGTAAAATGTATAAGAAATATCTCTGGCTGAAAAAAAAATCAAGAGTTCCCTACCTGTGAAATTAGCAAAGAAGAAAAAAAAAGCCCCAGAAAATAAAACTTTTATTAGCCAGCTCTGAAATTGCATTGAGGTATTTTTGAAGTCTCTTTTGGAAGCTCTCACTTCTGTTTAAAATTCCAAAACAAAAAAGGTGTTTTCCAGACAGAATCTGCAGGAATTAGGGGGCAGTGATTTCCAGACAGGGCTGTAGAGCTGGGGAGGGCTCCCTCTTGGATCTGCATGTCCTTCTCTCTTGGTTGCTTTGCTGGTAGCGTCTAAGGAAGCTGAACTACCCAAGTGATTCTCTGCAGACTGCATGAATTGCGATGGCCAAAACTCATGAATGTTCTTACTTGTCAGTGTTTCATGGTGTCCTGAAAAAGATGCACCGAGTGGGTACCGCATTAATACCTAGGAATCCTGCGTTTTGCTTTGCAGCAGTCGTCAGCCGTGACTTCCACCTAGGTGAGATGGTGGTTTCCTTGTGGTGCTGTAGTGCTGTACTCATCTATCATCTTTTCACTCAAAGAAACAGATCACAGCAAAGGAAGCCTTAAAATGCTACTATCTGTCTCTTTACCTGATTAGTATATAAAGAACATAGTACAAGAGTAAGGGCTGAAGAGTTAATCTCTTACATTAATCTCCCCCATTACATTATATTAAGTCTCTTCCTTAAATGACTGTACAATGCAGTAGTACTGATTAAAAAAAAATCACACCAGGATTTTATAAGTATTGTAGCCACTTGAATAATTTTATTTATTTAACTCCACGAAAAAATTGCATCCCAAAAACTCCACGAAAAAATTGCATCCCAAATACTATACAGACATCTGCTATGAAACTGTTCCTCAAACTGGTAGGACTGGCGGCTCTTTTTGCAGCCAAAACATTCAACAAAAAGATTCCTCAGTTTTCCCTCATCACACACAATTATGAGTTTTGACTTCAAATACTTATACTCACATAATTACAGCCTTCTGAAAAGATGTCCTAAATATATATGTTTCCCAGTTTGACTGCAACTCCAAGCACATTCTCTTGTCTGAGGTGTTTGGTAAAGTAAAACTGAATTAGTGAAAGTACAATAAGGTAAGTTACAATGTTTAGATACAATAACCAAAAATAAAGTCAATTTAATCTTCCAAAGTAGGACAGCTTTTCAGTATATTCGTCACTATGGAGATTTAACAGTTGATTCCAACTTGCATTTTAATAGCAAACTTACATAATTGTGAGTCCTGGTTTGGTACTGCTGAGTGTATTCAGGCTGGAATTGCTAATTAGACAGATAGATCCTGCTTAGCCTTGGAGTTAAAACATGCTAATAGTTTACACGTGTACAGGACAGTTGTTAATAACTGTCTTTATAATCACCTTTGGATTTTTTTTCTTCTTCCTCCCTCAACACTATCTAAATAAGAAAATCAGTGTTAGTGGTCAAGTCTGAGAATTAAAATCAGAATTACTGATTATGTTTTTAGCTAGTTTTGCAAATGAGGCTGAACTGATGTTTTTGCAACATGTTTTAAATAAATATTATTTGTTTGTTTGTTTGCCTATTTATTTATTGGTAGAAGATATTTTTTCCTGGAAATGTTTGAAGATGTTCACAGGAAAAAAATTCTCAGAAGTATTTAAGAGATGTCTGAGTGATCAAAACTGGAAGGACATGAAGAACATGTCTTGTTTTAAATGAAAAAATATTTGTGTTTGTAAGTATTTTTATACATGCTCTCCTCATTCGTTTGTACTTGTTCTATAACCAATTCTAGTCATTATGTAACTTGAGGCAAATGGTTTAAATTATCTTTGCCTTAGTTTCCCCAATTTGTAAATGATAGAGAAAAATCATCTACTTCCAAGGGTGTTGAGAGGCTTAATTAAGTGTTTATAATGTACTTCGGGATGAAAAGCATTATGGGTGTGTAATGTATCATTATTATTAATGTATATTGCAAATTATTTTTATCTCTGGCAATTCTTCGTTACTTTAGAAAATTACTCTAATCTAAAATATTGGCTAAATAGACAGAAATGCTGAAATTCCTTTAGTAAAAGATCAATGATGGAATCATGTTGACTTTTATCTTCAGCAATCTTCCCTTAGAGTCTCCCAGAAACACAGAACTTGAGCCGTGCTTCTAATTGTTGGCTTCAGGCTAAAACTTTTGATCACTTTATTTCTGCTACTTTCTGTTAAACTCACTGAATGAAAAGGCTTGATAACATTTTATACTGTCTAATTCTTTATTTTGTGGAATATGAAAGATGAATTTGACCTTCTGAATTTTTAGTCTAAACTTTGGTAACAGGGAGCGTCCTCATTCTTGTTTTTCATTCATATTAATAGTGCATCTATCTCTTTTGCCCTGTAAAAAGCTATTAATATTGTTCTATTAACCTCTTTCTAAGTAATAATGACCTTTCCCCTGAAAATGCAATTATTGGACTTTTTTCCCATAATAAATCTCATTTATTAGAAAGTTTGGCCTTGTGCACTTTGTTCTCTGCTATTTCCTTAAAAAAAATCATACTTTATTTTCAAATACATACATTATTTTTATTCAGAAAAAATATTTAATAATGCATGCGTTTTGTCACAATGAGCAAGGAGGTGTTGGTTGCTTAGTTTGACTACATCTCTGTCTTTAGAAAGGAAAAAGACTGTAATGACAGCGCTCTGTATGCCTTCATTGCTCGACCATGGTCTGACTGCTGACACTGTAGTGTCCTGTACTGTGCAAGGAATCGCCATCGAGAGCACGCAGGCTGCGAGGGCTGAGTCCCAGTGGTCTCTGCGTCGTTGGCCTGCTGGACGCCTACTCACTTCTGCGGCGAGGGCTGAGTTTTGAGGTCGGGCAGCACCTTCTCTATTTTGACATTAGTTTGTGCAAGGAAGAAGGAAGGATTGTGGACACCTTGTGCGTGGAGATGGGAGCAGCAAACATGTAGGGGGCAGAACGGGAGTTGGAGAAAAGTCGTTCTTTCATTCCTGTGCTTCAAGCGGGTGGTTTTGTCAAGAGAGCAGATGAAGACACTTTCTCATAGTCTAAGAGTACAAAGCCAATGCACCTGTAAACTCTCCGCTTCCCAGATGAACCAGTGTTTGTAGCTGAGAGAGTTTACTCCAGAAACAACACTAAAAAAAACGGAGAGAAAAGCAGCAATATTGTTTAGGGTATTGAGGTCAGAGAGAGAAACAGGGTTGTGACAACCCCCTTTCCCTGGCCAGTTTCTCTGTTAATTATAAAGAATGCCTTGAGAAGAAATGTAAAAACTCATATAGGTTTCCCTTCTTATATAGATAGGCAGAACATCTATAACCACATGCAGGCGAAGCATATTTTTGTGGTTATAGCTCTAGACTGGAAGTGCGAGAAATTGGATTCAGAGGCTTGATGTCTCGTGTGTGTGTGTGTGTGTGTGAGAGAGAGAGAGAGAGAGAGAGAGAGTGGGAGAGACCATGGGCAAATTGTTGACTCCTTGCCTTACTTTCCTATTTCGAAAAAATTTTTCTTTCTTGACTGTATCAGTTTAGAATACCAGTTTATTGAAGTATGAACTGAAATAAAGGCAGCAATTATAGACTGTGCATTATGAATTAAACAGCAAGGCTCGTCTTTCTGAGGAATCCCCAAGAATGATGGAAATGGGGTGTCCAGTTGGTAATGTGGACAGAGAGAATGTCCTTTCTTTTATTCTCCTCACTTATCTCCCACATTACCCAGCCATGCTACCAGCAATGTTAACACTAATGAATTTGAGCAATAGAAATGAGACTTTGTACTAAGTAAGTAGGAAGACATGAGCTACACCACATGCACAATTTTAAGATGAAGAATTATTTTTTTAAACTCTGTTTTTCTAACATTTACTCGAACTGCAGTCTTCAGAAAACCGCATCTTCTTTACATTTCCTGGCTCCGTGACTCATCAAAATGAGCTGTGTTAGTCACATCAAATGATGTGCTTCATAGCAGAAGACAGGAAGAGCAGCACGTTGAGTCATCCTCATTGGGAGGGTCGCTGCCAAGCCACTATCAGACAACACAGAGAAAAACAAGCGTATAAAATGACCGGGGTCACCGAAACACAGCCCGACGACAGGAAATTGTTTACAACCAGGTGCACGTGAGCATCCTCATCTTTTGAGTCAGTTCTTTAAGGAAGTGAGATGTGTGCTATCATGATGTTTACCTGTCTGTCAGCTTCTGTTCCCCAGTATCTGTGTGAACCACCGGCCACTTTCAATCAAATTTGTCAAAGTGGTAGAGGTCTCAAAGATATGAAGTTCTTTTATATTTCACAAAATATCTCAAGGAGAGAGCGGGGCATTGCACCTTCCTGAGAGACCGGCCGTAGCGCTAGCTGGGCCGTTCCCCGCTCGGCGTGCCCGGCCGAGCTGGCCGTCGCCTGTGCTGCAGCGGCCGGCCAGGCAGTGCTCGTGCAGCTCCCGGCCCGGCACCACGCAACCGGGGCCGCAGCCTTACCGGGAGCGTTGTCCGCCTGGAGTATCCTAAAGCACCTACGGAAGAAAGTGGAAGAATGAGGTGGAGGGGGAGACTTCATGTGGCATGACAGAGAAGAGCTGGCGCTGACACAGGGTGGCACAAATCGGTGTGGGAGGAGGGAAACACAAAGCCCCGGGACCCCGCGGCTCACTTCTACTGCTGCTCGTGTTTATATAGCAAAACTCTGCGCTAGGTATTTTGTTGAGGGCTATTTCCTAACTAAATCTTTTTGTTCTCTCTAGTTTTAATTAATTCCTCTAATATAATTTATAACCTGCTTTCTGAGTTGTTTGGGTTATGCTCCGTGCTAGTTGCTTGGAGTTTTTGCTGTGGCGCCCTTAGGAATTAAGGTCGATGCAACTGTACTATCTGTCTGTTGTCCCTAAAGTCACTTGAAAACAAGGTTCAGCTGACAAACCTGGTTGAGAAGTAGAAGTCCCTTCTCAAATTCCTGTAAGATTAATGAAAACGAGTAAGTGGCTAGAAAAAAAAGAGTTTCTGCTATCACCCCTCTGCAAGCCGGTCGGTAGCCAGGTACTGGCTACCAAACAGTCTGCTTGCAACGCCAGACTAACCGCAGCAAGATTTATCGTTTGCTTGCCGGGGAGTTACACCCGATGAGGAGAGAAGGGGACTCATAGATGAAGAGGGGCTACTGCAGTAGGGGAAATAAAGGAAATAGGATAAACACTTGTAAGACCTTGGGTTTCATTTGTTTTATTTCTGATGAAACAACTTTTTTTAAAGCTTTGACAACATTTTTCATGTAAATTTTAAGGTTTGTGAAGGAGAAGAACTATAGCAAAAATTATCACTACAAGTAATTGCTTCCTTCCCCCCCCATCAGCTCATCTTTACAGTTGTTAACTGTCCATAATCTCTGGTTTATTTTTCAGGCTGGTGATTTACACAGATGATTACTCTGTTTCTTATTAGGAAAGCTGCAAATATACTTCACCTGCTTCTCTTTACTTTTTATTTAGCAAACTCCTGAACAACAAGCTAAGGTCTGGCCAATCCCATTATTTTAGCATGTTCAGGTGGATTTGATTTTCTTGTCATTACTGTAAATATGCACATCTCTTTAATAGTACTGAGGAGAAACAAAGGCACAGGAGCAAATAAACACCAGAATGATCTGGACTCAAAAAATACAGAAATATGCCTTGTCATGCAGAAGATTACTGCTGGCACATAAGTCAGTCAGCAAATCAAAATGATATTCCTCTTCTTCCCCTCCCCCCATGATACTTTATTTATTTATTGATAGGGAATTTTTCTATGCTTTTCTTTCTGTTGCTGAGACAGACGGGAATTATCATCTGGAGAACATGCCACATTGACCTACCCTGGCATGTCGAGTTTTGTTCCACAATGCCATCTATTAATATAGTCTGGCATAATTCGTTATATACATCATATTTCTAAATTTTTTCTGTGACAAAAATTTGCCCAAATACTTTATTAGTGTATGAATTTAGGGGACATATTAACTGAGGTTTTGCCGCTAGGCATCTGTATTTGTGGGTAAATACCCACATTCCACATTTTTGAGGTAGGTAGTCAAAAATATTGACATGATTATCTCTCATTCTAGTAGAAGAGGGGACAGCAGGAACAGCTTTTGTATTACACCGGTGCAGAAACGCTGGGAAGGTTAATCCTGCATCTGCAAATCCACGTGCGGGCGTTGCTCTTTAGCCGGTTTCTACTGGAGGATGCGCAGAGCAGGAGCTAGCAACAGCTTCCACCCCCCTACACAGAGGCGCGAATCTCGGAGCTGCGGGGACAGGTGTGTGACTGCTCTACCTGCTTTGCAGGCTGCTTATCTTGCGCGAAGCATGAAGCCTGCCCTGGAGACTTGCTGACAAAAGAGAAGTCTCACCTCCTCCAACGACTATATGGGGAAAACCCTATGTACACGGGGGTTAAAAATCCTGTAGGAGATGAGGAGGGGGGCAGGCTCTGGGGGACGGACAGATGGACGGACGGACGGACAGACGGACCGACCGACCGCCCCACCCTGAGCTGCTTTTGTCTGTGAGCTCAGGGAATGACTGCCGGGACTCTGGCCCTCTGAGCGCCAGTGTGGTGAGAAGGCAGCACCAGAGGCCACAGCAATATCTGCTAAGCTCCTTGGTGGCTCTCAGGTACCCTGAAATGGTGGCGGAGCAAAGGCTAATATCCTTCGCCTTATACTTGTATGTTAGTTCACCTGTTTTTAAAAATTAACATGGCTTAAAAACCTAGAGAAGTAAGCATACCAAATCTCAATGACTCTCAGCCCATCCCATCGTTTATTTTTATTTTACTTGTGGGAAAGAAGAAGTATTCATTCATATTTTTCGAATCTTTGGAGTCACTGCCACAGGGTTCTGCTTTTCTGCAGATACTGCTGCATGCTGATAGGACTAGCAACGCAGCGCTTGGAGCAGCGATGTTCCCTGAAAGACTTCCAGTTAGTATACCTGCCTGCTGTTGGGGTTTTTTGTTTATTTGTTTTCTCATGGCCTAATTCCCCTGGAACTTTTGGTTGTCTTTGGCTTTGGAAACCCTGTGACTCTTCAGGAAGAATCTGATTTTAGGTAGGTTTTAAGAGAGCAGGTTTCCTAGACAGGTTTGTGTCTGCAGACTTTACTCGTGGTTTCCCCTCTGGATTCTGGTAACAAATTCATATAAAAGCAGATTACAATTACTCCAACTATTTTCCTGATACAACTTTTCTTTTTAGTGTATGTGCGGTTCCTGCACTAATGTTATTTGGTAACTGCTTTGGAGGATAACTCCTCTTCCTCCGCACAAATTTCTGATTGTAACACACTATTGAGCAAGTCTGCACAAAACTGTCTGGGATCTTACCTTTCTCACGATTTCTTTTCAAGCTTAAATATATTCACCTTAAATATATTCATTTTATTTTCAACAGGACAGCTCTGCAGCCCTTCTTCCATGCTGTACATCCTGGCAGACTTCCTGCTTTTGCTAGGAGAAGATAACTTTAACAGCTGAATACGTGCGGTGCAGCAGACTTCCTTAGACTTGCTCCCACTTGCACTGAATACTGTGCTCTGAGTGTTTCTCTGGGAAACCCAACAGCGAGGGTTAGACGGCTGGACAGAGAACTTCTTCCTGTTCCGAAAAGGCAGAAGGGCTTTTGCAGCAAAGCCAACGTTACAGGCTGAGAGCCAGCTCTTCAGGGCTCAGAAGTGAAAGAGAGAAATGAAACCAAAGCCTCATCCTAACTCTCTTCTCTCTTTTCAGTACCAAACTGTATCATCTTAATCTGGGAATGTGATTTATTTCTGAAATATCTAGTGGGTGGCAGAGGTGGGGAGCAGAGCTGCACAGAGCTCCCCAGAGCTGCAGACCGAGGTAAATAGTGTGTCATAGCACATTTATCAAATAATAATGGAAACCATATAAAACATATAGGAGAAGGAGGGGGGAAACCCATTCCCCTCTGGGAAGTTACTGCATATTTCAGCCAGCTTATAGAAGTATGTATGCATGTGTTTGGAAGGGGAGAGGTTTTCCTGGCTTCACCTCTGCAAATAAATCATTGGCCTAGGATGTCGGAGCAGACAAGTGAAATGGATGAGCGCATTATGGATCAAGGAGGTGGTATTCCTGCCTTGGTTACTTGGAAAGAGACCACCCAGGCACTGTGGGACTCAGATGAGACTGCAAGTTGTGCCTGTAGAGGTCTGAAAGGCTCATGCTGCCGCCCTGACACAGTAGGGCAATGGGGGATAAAATAAAACTAGTGGGATTTCTGAAACAGCAGGCATGACATTAGTCATTTAGCTGAACACTGGCTTTGTCGCTAATATTTTTTCAGTTTGGCAGGATTGTTAACATTGATGAAATTAAGAAAGCAAAATAAAATATATAGCAAAGATGTACGATGTCTACCTTGCCTACTTTGTAAATACAGTAATGTTTATGTCCAATTCAAAGAAGAAAAAACTGTGAATGTTATATTAGGCAATTTTTGTCACTGTGTGGCACTGCCTTCAGAATACAGAAGCCAACGGCTGATGATTTTCACTGACATTGTGAAGAATCTTGTGTCATAAGTGCTCCACTGAAATTGCTGGGAATTATTTATGGAGAAAGGTATCCACTCCACATGAATAAAGGCTTGCAGACCTGGCTGAGTGTTACCAAATAATATGAAGTTAGAAAGGATCTGAGAGAAAATAAAACAGGTTTCAGCACCCTTATAAATATAGGTATAGTTACAGTTGTAGAACTAATGTAAGGGAGAAGGAGATCTGAGTTTTGGGTTTGTCATCTTTAACAGAAATACATCTTAGAGCACAACCAATCCTTTTTTTTTATATTTGCATGTGGCATTAATGTTGAAGCCTTAACAGTCTACATGTAGTAATGAATTAGATGAGTTCTAGGAGGTATGGAAAGCCCATGGAAATTGAAAGGTAAAGTATGAAAGGTGTCTTCATGCAAAAATATCCTTCTTTAAAAAAAGAAAAAAGACATCCTTTTTCCATTATCTATTGTATTTTTTTAACAATTCCTATAAAAGGCTCATTTAAAAAAATGCTGTGTTTTCCATCCACAGGATGATTTTCCTCCTTTCTTGCTCATACCTCTAATAAAAATGCACCAGCATTTGCAGCCAGGGATCAGACCCCCACTGTGTTCGTCAACCATCAGTTTGTGGGAGCAACTGGGCCTGAAGTTGTAACATGAAGCCTTTGGGTAAGCTGGTCTTTAACAAAAGTCAGGGCACCCCATGACCATATGAGGTGCTGCTCTCTTCATCCATAGCCAATGCCCCAGCAGGATGTCAGCTGTGCTCCTGGAAATGCAATCCTGGGGGTGACGAAGGAGGCTGAGATGCTGAGCACATGCACTCATTAAAGTGCCTTATTACATTTCTCAGGAATGGAGATGTTAACTACCAATGGTCAGGCCAGATTTCAGCTTCAGCATTTATATTGTGCCCACCTAAATCTCCCCTGAAGTTCCGATTAGATACAGTATTGTTCATTCGGTGCCTTACACTGTACAGCGCAGTGCTGCTGCCTGCACTGTTGAACATCTGCTCTGCTTCACTTTGAAAGTGGCTGAGCTTTGCTTGCGAGAGAAGAGACCTTTTTATAGCTTTAAGGGGAACTAACTCGACTGGGACTGCAGCTCTCCCTGAGCAGAGGCTGAACAATTGGTGTCTGTGCTGGAGGAAAGGCTGCAAGAGACTGCAAAGAATCCTCCTTCTCCCTAGGGCTTAAGGCACCCAAGCAACCGAGCCACAGCTTGTACTATAAACTGTGGGCTATAGTCACAGCTGTGATCTCTGCATGAGATTTGCAGCCGATGAGTCTGCCCCTGCTGTGTTCCCAGCCTGCTTAAAGCAACCTATGCCCTTTCCAGCGTGTCCCCATGCGAAGGGTTGCTCCCCAGGCTGGAGGCTATCCTGTTTGTGGCTACTCCAAGGCCTTGCCAATCTAGATAGACTACCTGCGGCCCAGCCACTGGTGAAAAGGCTCTTCCTTTTCTCAGAGCGATTCCTGGAGGTAACTGTTGTGTTATAAATGACTCTAGGTGCCTAGCTACTGCTGTGATTAGTGATGTGAAGCTATCGATAAAGAGCTAAATAAATGCCAGGTATTATTTCCAAAGTACAAGGAAAATTTCTTGGTGTTAGAAAATGTATGTGGGGGTTTTATGCTGCTAGAACTATGTGAATGTTACTGTGAGATTTTTACTGGAGATGCTTGTATACTGGGGCAAATTATACCCGTTCCTTAGGGGCTAAGCAGTGGAGCAATTGTGCAATGGGAGAGAGGACAGCAAAGAGAGCTGCCCTGACTGCAGCCTGAGAAGCAGCTGGGTGAAGCGGGTGTAGGGAGGAGTGCAGAGCGGAGGAGGATCTGCTGCTCCCTGAATACTCTTATCCTCTCAGTTCCCTCATGCAGAGGTTTCACCAGCGGGAGGGCGGTCTGTCCTATAGGAGACTTCTTACTGCATCTTTTTCGCACTTCCTCAGCTCTGTATGTTGTAAGGCAACTTGAGTGCATGAAATGCAAGCCTGTTAATTCTGCCATTAAATTAATACGTAAAAAACTTAATATTGCAAAAGGGACAGAAAAGACTGATTTGTTATTAAAAGCATTAACTTATATGCATATCACTGAAAGGAATTTTGTACACGGAGAAGACGAGTTTCCTTATCCTAAAGAATAGGCCTCGATCCTGTAATTATTTTGGCAGGTGCTTAATTCCCAAAGTGTGAGTTATCCTGTGAAATTCAATACATGGTGAGACAAAGGAGTGAGAAGGGAGGATGAAGGGATTACAGATGTTGAGGGAAAGCCAAGAAAGGCTCTCCGAGCAAATGAGACTGAAGGAGGGATTGAAGGAGGAGAGGATGGGCGATTGGCGGATGAGCAAGGGAGGCAATTCAGGTTTGATGTTGAATCAGCATTTGCTGACATGAATGTGACACTAACGGAAAGGATTTGGGAGAAGAAAAGTTATAAGCTGATAGATTTGTTCTCTTCAAAACATTCTGTGTGCAGGTAATAACATGTAGACTTTGCTTATAATAACTTAAAGTGACATCTTTTGGTTTCAAAAAGAGAATTCATGGTCAGAAACAAGGAACACCACACTCACCTGCTTTTATTCTTCTTTTCTTCCTTCTTGAAAATTTATTTCTGGAAGTTATTAAAATTCAGATCCTATCATTTTTAACAAACGATGTGAAGTGCTAGGTACAGTGCTTGGAGTACATGTTTGTTAAAATGAAGGAAGAGACTCTTCCAGCACTTTGGGATTTTATGAATGATTTACATCTGGTGCTAAAGTTCATAAATGAAACGTGGGAGAACCAGATGCTTCATTTCTTGACTGCATCGTGTCTGCACATACTGATGGTGAATTGAAAATAGGAATGTCTCATAAATCAAGAAAATCTATTTTTGTACTCATGATTTCTATTCTGAACATCCATATAACACCCAAACAAATGTGGTAAAATTGGTTCCTTGAGAAACCCTTTATGTTTAGTAACAGTGTGGACATGTTAATAATAATAAAAAAAAAAAAAAAAAAAAAAAAAAAAGTGGGGGGAGAAAAGGAACCAATCTTTAGCATAAAAATGCTCAGAATGAGCAACTGTTCTTGGAGATCAGAGTAGAAGGCACTTCACTTAGCAAACAGAAAGCCTGAATGGAACTGTTAGGGGAATTCTAGCATTTGTACAAAAAGACAAGCTGGGTGATACAGACAGAATAGAGTGACATTTCACAACTTTTGGCTTTGGAGAAAAAGAAATTGAGTGCCAGATTCTTCCTTTGGGTACTGATGTGATAACTGAAAGCTGAATCTGGCCTGCAGTCCGCACGGAGAGATGGAGGCTCTCTAGCAGGTATTTCCAGAGAGCTAAATGAAATTCAGCTTTTGTTTAACTTTATTGATATTTTGGAATGATGCTTTTTGCCTACTCTACTTTCTCATTGACATGTCCTATTGGCCTAAGAACTATAGGTGATGTTTGTCATTAAATTTTGGTGTCAGTAGAACTTTTACAAGCAGGTTCTTAAAAATCCATTTATCAAATTATAATGAAAAGAATAATCAGAAAAATGTCCTATGTGTCTACATGTAGCTTTTTAAATAAAACTAATAGATTAAGTTATCCCTCCCTCACTGTGCTCATTTCCAAAAAATATACCCTTGGTTTCATAATGTGTATTTATGGAGACATTAAAAATGATTATGCCAGAATTCTGAAACTACATATGAGAAATGATTTTCTGGGTAGCAATAATATTAGATGAACAACCTGTACACTCATATTTACCAGGTACCAGCTGATGTGTGGCACCTGCCCATGTTCGTCCTCTTAGCTTCCAACAAACGTATGGCAACTGGAGCTGGCTTAGCCCACAGTGAGGTGGTGAGGTTGGCTTGAATCACACTGCATTTGCTGCGGGGGTATACTGTGCACGCAGGCAGGTTGTGCAGCTCAGTAGAAACTCCTTACCTTGTGGCATCTTGTTTGTATGTCTAAGTGCTGGATGCACATGCCTTCTTAGTTCTGCTAACAATTGAAAACAAAGGTTTATCTAAATTTATTTACGCATCCTATACCCAGATTGAGTGGAGGTGTGCTGGCAGATGGGAGACTTCAGAAGGGACTTCATAAAGATGAAGGCAATGAGTCAGCAGCCAGATGTCAAGGAGACACCCCAAATGCATGGACCAACATGAGAACATGGAGGCTGGTATCAAGGTAGGAGCTGCTGGCAGCCTAGGGGGAATCTGAGAGGCTGGAGAGCCAAGCTCAGTTTCAGAGGTGGGTAAACAGATTGCACAAACATAATTTTAACTTACGTATCTGCTACGCTAGTATTTCTCCCATGGAAGCCAGTGGAAACTCTGAATTTTGTTCCAATGAGAACACGATCAAATCTTTCTGGGGAAGAACATTCCCCCACTATATGCTGGGCATTGCACTCACTTTCAGACCAAGGTGAACTTACTAAAAGTGACAGAACTGCTCTGTACTCCTCTTAGTTACCTTTCTGCTCAAAATACGTCCCTATCTAATGCAATTTGCTATATGTCATAAAACACAAAGGAAAGCACTTTTCATGCCAAATATCAGAAAAGCACTCTCTTTTTCTGAACTGTAGAAGTAACAGAATGATGTGTTCATTTTAAATTCCATTCATGTAGGCCCTAATAAAAGCTATTATAAAGTACAATTGTGTGGAGACAAAAAGAGAGATAATATCACTATAGCTCAATATAAAATTTAAGTAATTAAGACATGAAAACTATTACACAATTTACTATGAATGCAATGTGAATAATAAAATGGTTAACCATTTCACTTCTGCTTTTTTTTTTAATAGCGCCTTTTGAAAATTTTTGAGGTACACACATTGCTAAAGATCTAAATTCCATGTTACTTCAGAAAACGTCCAGGACTGAAAATAAACTAGCTACATTTTCCAAGCAAGTCATGTATGTATTTTTAGATGTTGCTGTAAATATGGCACTTTGCCACAAAATGGATTCTATATGAAAAATGTCAGTTTGAGGTGACTTGGATGATGGCTCTAAATAAAACAGGACATACTGAGTGAACAGAGGAAGTATTTCAGCAGTGCAAGCTAAGCAGCTGCATAATAGTTATGAAATTGTGTAGACAGACTGATGGATTCCTGAGATTAAAATAAAAGCCTCTGTAAAGGTACTGGAAAGAAAAGCATTTTTAAGCAGGAGTTGCCTAACATCTGCATTTTTTCGTTCATGTGACTTAGCAGTGTGTCCTCTTCTGTGATGAGCCTCAGCAAACCTATTGGTAAATGGTCAAGAGAAAACCTCAGTCAGGTCTCCTCTAGTCTACTGAATGTCGTAATTCAGTATCTTTAGTGCATGTATTGTTGTCTTGTACACTGACACATGCCCCACAGATACATGCATGTGCTGGCACTGCCTACTAACTCTTAGCAAAATCTGCTCTGATCCAGCACTATTTTTTCCACTTCATTCCAATTTTATTATGTATGTTTGTTTTCTTGCTCAAATATATAGCAAATAATTTGCTTCAGACTGTGTCCAGGCTCTCAGGCAAATGGCATTCTCCTGAACTGCAAGAACTGAGAGCTGGTGCTGGTGGTTCAGTAGGTGGCACTCTTCCCTTTAGATCAGTCCCAAGCCATGTCCCAGAAGGCATACATCATGGGAAACACCAGCTTTGAAGGAGGCTAGACAACACTGTAGGTGTCAGGGACTAACATTTGCCAGCGGCCAGGTACATGCTCCACTAGATGCAGTTAGTGGGTTTCAGGAGCATCCTTGACTTGTTTTAGTGGCATAATCCATACCTGCAACATGCAGAGGTCCTACTTGGTGTGGAGGATCTTTGCATTTGGGCTATATTCACCCTTAGGATCCAATCCTGCCCGAAGAGGCATATAAGGGAATGGAAATAAAGCTTAGGGGTCAGTAAGACACAAATCTGATGTCTGGAATGTGGTTTAGGCTAACATTTTCAATAAAGCTTACTGCTCTTGGTTGCCAAATTTGAGGTTTGCTTGTTTCCAAGGCTTTCAGAAGCTGAGGATCCACAGTCCTATTCATAGTCATTTTGCAGATGCTTGGACTTCAGCAGGCAGACCCTGGAACGGGGCACATATGCTTATAAGAGTCATCTATGTCTTCACTTTTTTATGCTTTAATTTCTTTACTGTAAAATGAAACTGCTAAGATTTACTTATTGTGGCTTACAGCTGTGTGGTAAATAGGCTAGAATGGAGAGGCAAAGTTATTGTAACATATAAGTGAAGCAATGACATCTAGCAGACTCTAAATTTGGCCTATGAGATTTTTGTTTAGCTGTGTACATCACTATTTAACCATGTTCTCTTAAAATCACTATAATTTTCTCTAATAGTCTTCCATAAATCTCCCAGCTATGTACATGCTTTAAGATCAATCATTAAAACAAGTAAGAAGTAGGTGTTACACAAGTCAAAGCTTTGCACAGACTATAGAGAGAGGAAGAATAGCAGGTTTATGGTTCCTTACTCTCCCCAGTAACTCATCCCATACATACTTTAATATTTGAGATATAAATTATTCATGAATAATTTTTAGCAATCAGTGAATTAGCCACTTGCAATTAAAAAAATTGACCTCCTCTTCATGCATTTAATCTGACTAAAGTCAGTGTCACTGCTGCATGATTGGGTCTCATCTATTTTTATCTGCAGTAGGAACTGTTTTGATCCAAAGTTGACAAAATCTCACTAGAAACTTGGAAAGAAAGAAAAGGTAAGTCACATACATTGCTAATAAGAACAGGACTTAGCCCACTGTCTTATTTCTATACTCTCTACTCCAGCTTAAAAAAAAAATATAGGAAAAAAAGAATAACCCTTCATTCATTGTAAACTTTTTAGGGAACTTTGGGGAGACAGAGAAAGCAAGCCATCCAAAACAGCAAAACTTTTGAAGATATAGAGAAGCTAGAAAGCCAGATCATTCTATAGACTAAATATTCTGTGACCTCTGTTTGTAAAATTACTGTCCTTTGACAAGACATAGCTCTTCTGCCTCTTTATCAAGTGGGTCTGAAGGAAATGTTTACTATTTTAACTAGAAAAGAAATAAAAAACCCTGCTTGAAGACGTTTGTAACAAATTAACAATGTATTTTTTCTAAGTATCATTTCTAAGTATCCATTTTTTCCAAGATCAAGATTTTTCCATTTTTTCCAAACAGTGAAGCAAAGGCTTCACTGTTTCATGATCTTTTTCATCTGGCCCAAATTTCTGACAGAGTATCACCCTAATAGGAAAAGACATCATTTGGAATAGTTGTTAATATAGAAGACCACCACGTTAGAAAAGGGTTAGCCACCTAAATGGCCAAGTTCAACAAACAGAATTAGGGTTGCATTATTTCCCTCTCTAGAACACACTTGTGTGAATTTATGGAGCTTAGAAGGGGGCTAATTTAGCTGTATATATGCTGTATATGTATCTTTTTTTTTTCACTTGATCATTGAAATGGTTAATGCCTTTTTTTTTTTTTAAGTGAAAGAGAAGCTATAGCATCTTTGTCTACCACAGCTTTGACTTTTTCTATCTTGATAGTTACTACTTAGTAAATACTTTTGATCATGTCTCTCTTCTGTATTATTTATAAAAATAATTGTGGTTGGAAACTTATTCACTCATATCACACTGAGAAAAAGATGTATTAGTAACAAAAAAGATGTATATTGCTCTCTGTATGAGATGAGGGGGTGAGGTCACCCAAAACAATAGCAGATGGAGATGAGGAAGGTGCACTGAGTGAGACATCAAAGGGGTTATTTAGAAAGTTACGATGAACACAAGGAGAGGTTGGAGTAACAAAAACTCATGAGGACAAGATTTTATAAAGAAAGGATGGCTGGTTATGTGAAAAGCAGTTGAGATGTTCTAGGGAGATGTAAGAAGATTCAGACCCGAAATTTGACTAGGAAAAGAATAGTGAAACCTTTGAGAGAAGCGTCAGTGGAGTGCAGACTGAAAAGCTGATTGAATAGGTTCAAGGAATAGGCTACAAGAAATTAATTCAGTAGGAAATTGTAGATGTTGTAGATAGAAATTCAATAAGCTTGGAAAAAGAAGAAAAAAGAGACTGAATTGGGAGAGGTATATAGGTTCAAGCACAGATTTACTAAGGATAAAAGAGATTTTTGGCTATATACTTGATCATAATTGTCATAAAGCAGTATGAGTGATTCTAGAAAGAGTTGATTATGTTGCAAACAAAAGTTCTCGAGACTCATTTATGCTTTAGTCTCTCCCTTAAAATCTATCTTCTGGAAGTTCTAGAACAAAGTTCATCTTCTTTTCCTCTTAACTTCGTTAAATCATTAATACAATTAATAAGTTCAATGATCTTATTGCTAGATAAAATTAAATTTTTATTTTCCATCTATAAAGAATTCCTATAATAAAAGGAAAATATTTTGTTAAATTTTCTTATTTTATGCTAAGCCCATAAGGGTAAGATGTTTTTCCTCCACTGATCATTTTTAAAAGGTAAAAAATATAGAATCTAATGCATTTAGAATATAAAATGAAATTCAAATAAACAGCAGCATATAGCACTCAGCTCAGCTATGCTCTTTACAGGCACGTACATCTCTTTTAGAAAGCCTGTTTTTATCAAGATTCTTGTAAACATCCTTTTTACCTTTGCCCTGTTCTTCTGGAATGTGAATGTAATGACGCTAATTATTTGAAGATTTTGAGAGCCCTCCTGGAGGGACCCATTTTTGCCCAGCAACACTCTAGCTAGCTCCTCCTGAACAGCTTGCCCATATTCAAGCTGGAGGAAGTGCCCTATTATGTTTTGTGTACCCAGCTCACTTAAAACTTGATTTTAGGAGAAAATGCCTTGTGTTTATTGGAGAGAGGGCCAGTGCTCAAGACCAGAATCTACCCTGTGCATTCCACAACGCGCTATGTTGATGCAAAAAGCCCTGAGCTGGTGCATTCTCTAATTATCATGGTTAGTGCACAAGTTAGTCCCAGAAATGAAACTTTTGTGGAAAACTCCCTCCTCACTTACTTTATTCAATATTACAAATGTCACTAACTACCAGCTTTGCTTCCAGAGGCTTTCCAGGCATCTGCTGTTCCTTTCTGCTCTGCCTTTGTCTGTTATTTTTGTCTAAGTTGGAATATTCGACACAGAGCCTAAGAATGCAAAGATTATCCACTTCCAAAATCTTTTCACGATGGACAGACCCATATTGTATCTGCTGATGAATGACAGCTTACTGTTCATTCTCATTACACTACGATGTAAATCTACTGACTATGACTAAGGGAACCAGGAGCTTGTTTGCTCCGTGAACTTTCTCAAGCACCTGCCAGAGGCACAGTGTGTTTCCCCAGTCACTATCACTGCACTTCACTAGCAATCTCTGAGAACGCAAAACAAATAATCCTAATACGCATAGCAAAGAAAAGGCAGGAAGAATTTGTTTTAATGTACATTGCGTTGGAAGTTCTCAGGCTGAATTGCCTGAAGTGGTTAGAAGTTAGCTGATGGCGTGTAATAGCTGCGCAGTCTTTTTTCTTGCTTCTTGGTTCAGATAGCATTGATTGGCTGGGCTGATTATACTCCTGCACATCAAAAAGGTGCAAGTTATTCTTAACACTAGAAAATGGCTCTTGCATGAACGGGCTTCATGCATGATAAGCTGTACACTGCAGACACAAATTTTGCGTGCTTGAAATGAAAAGTGAACTTTGGTTGTATGACACATCCATGTAGATATGGCCAAAAGCTGTTAGGTTTTGCTGCAGCTCATATTTATTGCTTGTAGTTAAAGTAAAAATCAGTGCCATGCAATTTTATTCAATTCAGGGAGGAAAAAAAAAAAAAAAAAAGAACTAATTGTCCTTCTGCCAAAGTTTAAGTGCTACATTTTTTCATTCGAATTTAACAAATGTTCATCTTAAAATAGACTGACAATGGGTCAAACTGCTTCACTTTATCTGCTATGAACTTAAAATGTATCAAAGCCTAGTACTCACTCTTCCCAGAGCAATTTGTATTTTCATTCCTAGATTTAACTCTCAAATTCTCCTTTGAAACTACTGTTTAACAGACATAATATGCTAAAATATGTGAAAAAGATGACTGCAACAGTCTTCCACTTTCACCTCATGCATGCAGCATATTATATAGATGTTTTGGGGCATTATTATTGTTTACAAATCTGCATCTCGAATGCAGAAGAAGGGTAGTCTTTTTAGGGAATATACTCAAAAAAGATAGCTGCTACTTGTCTAACATTTTCTATCCCTCTTCATCTTGGCTAGCAATGGCCATCATGATTAGTGTTAATCAAAGTCAGTTTGGAAAGCAAACTAATTCTGCCTTCTCTCTTAGATTTGTATTCCACCTTACTAGTTGGAAGCCCACATCTTAAATAGACTCTTTTTGCTGTCATAATAAAACTAATAGTAATAGTCGAGGAGTTAGGTGTGATTCAGTATGTGGAAAGGGTATCTTAATCTTGCCCTCTCATGGCAAAGTATATTAAATCCAGGATTTAAAAAGTAGACTAAGCATTGATGGGATTAAACCTATTACATATCGTTAGGGAAGGCATATTCATTCTTTAGTGTTTAGTACTAAGTCTCATGTTGAACTAAATCCAAAATGAGATGTAGATTCTGGTATATCTAAAAATGTGGAGCTAGATCTCTTGGTTCTTGCTTTGATGTGGCAATATTCTTTTAGTGCCTGAACAACATCTTAGGTAGAGGTAAAAATACAACAGAGAGCTTTGAAATTTCATTGTATTATTTAAAACAATGATCTAAGTCATATGAGAAGTAAATGGCTACTAATCTTTACGTGTATGTGTATGCATGCCCAACAATTCCTAAATGCCACTAGGAAATTAGAGTAATTTTGATATTAAAATGATTACTACCACTTTTGTAATAAACTGATGCGACTTTAGAAGTCTGTCCCTGATATCTTTCATGATTTAGACATCACACAAGCTATAATTGTGCTATTAAAGGAAAGAGAGCTAATCTTTTTGCATTTGAAGTAAGCCCTCATCATCAGACCCGACAAAGCCAGACAGATCAAAAAAGAGTAAAAAAGAGCATTTAAGGAAATTAGTACAAGTGTCAGTTAAAAGGTAAAAATTAATGCACTTATTATTGAAATATAGTTGAAACCTACGTTCTTTTCATTTCTTTGATATTGCTAAAGCATAAAACATTCAATTAACTTTCCATTGTGTTTGGGGGGTAGGGGGGAAGGCAAAGCATTGTCAGTGAAATGTTAGGTGTGTAGGTGGTGTGTGCAAGGCAAAAATGATTAGATATGAGCAGAGGGTACAGCAAAGGCTTTTACTTTGCAGTCGACAAAGCCAGTCAACTCCTTTAGTGTGTTCCAGGACAGTGTTCTCGCGTGTATACTGCTTTTCCTAAAGATACAGTACTGAGCTTCGGAGAATGTAGCATGCATTCCTTTCATCCTCACCAGGGAGTATTTCTTTTCCTGATTATTATTACCTACACCATTGAAACCTGCATGGTTATGCACCCCTTTCCTAATAAAAAGTGAATACAGATAAATTGATAATATTATGGACCATTGAGTTATAGTACTTTGCAACATAAGTGAAATAGATACATTTAATTCGTACTTACCCTCAGCCATAAATATGAATTCCCATGACTCTATTCTTTTATTCTTTGAAAGCTGTTACTAAGAGTGCTGATTTGTAAAAACTGATTTAGGATATTTCAAAATATATCCTTGATTTACAACTGTTCTATGTTGGCAACACCGAAGCTGCAAATAATTTGTAGTAATGCAGTAGTTTTCCCCATCCTTTGTGCTGTTTAAAGGGAAAGCAGCATTTTTTCTTTTAATGAGAGCGCTGTAATGGTGTAAAATGTGGAGAGGGAAGATGTTAAAAATCATACAAAACAGGAAGCCCTCTTAACCAATTTAGCTGAGTTGTTAACAAAACCTTTTAATATATTGGTGAAGATTTTTCACTCTAATTCTACCATCGCTAAACTATATCTGAATTTCAGTAATATTAAGATGATGCTGAAATGTTCAACATACTTTAATTAAAAGAAGTATTTGCTAATTGGCATAAAATATCTGTGTGATTATTTTTCCATATATTTATGATTTTGCAATAAGAGAACAGCTGCTAAATATTTTCTTACATGCTGATTCCACTTAATCAACATTCTTCTTAATGGAGGCAACAAAAGTTAGAAATTATTCTTTACAAATGTGTTCTATGAAAACATCAGTCTGATAACAAAGTCATGCCCTTTGGAGTACAAATAATAAGGTTTACCCCAAGATACATCCATATAGATAGGAGATGCATCTTACTTAATTTAAAAAATCCTTTGCAGTATTGAGCACCTTCAAAGCCAACTGTGTACTAGCACTTAGAGAAAATATTACCAGTTTTAACACCCAAACTCACTGATGTTTTGATTATTATTCCTATTAATATCCACATGACAGAAGTTAATGCTATATTGACAGATTTAATGCCTTGTAAATGTGCTGAATTAAACTAGAAAGGTAAAAGCAGCCATTACCCTAAGACCTAAAAGACAGACACTAATCAGCTGGCTTTTTTCTTCCTACAGATGGTTGGGGATACAGGTTTTATTTAAAATGCAAGGCTAGAAAAAGCTTAGCCACAGGAAAAAAAAAGGTCTTGACCCTTATATATTGATTCTTTTCTATTGATTAGAAGGGATGGAGGTGGAGAGACTTTCAAAAATGTAATCCTAAAAGAGGCACAAGGCAGATTTAGGAAAAAAAACAGCCTGAGCTTTGTTATTTACAGGACGAAAGAGTTACAGAATAAAAGGTAAAGCAGAGGGAGATCAGGGCGTACATTGACTCCAGAGCTGCTGTTAAGGCCCCACAGAAGCTGCAGCCCAAAGCCCTGTCCTCTCCTGGCAGGACTGTTCTGTCAGTAGGTCTATGCTGTCAGTAGAAGCTGGGATATCCTTCAAGGTCAAGGTCTACATTTGGTGATAAATTCCACCCTCTGGGCAAAAGGACAAGTTGCCAAGCTTCCTTTCTCTTAAGCCATGCTGAACAGCAGAGCAAGAAGGAAAAGAGCCTCTCAGATACTGACTAATGAATTTGGGGGGGGGGGGAGAAGGCAGCAAACAAGGCTGTAACCTTGTCCCTTGAACTAAACTTCACCTGGGAGTGAAGTGGAAAAATGAGAGTTTTGAGAACAATGACAATGAAAGAACACTTTACACAGTATTACCCAAACAAGCTCTATTAAAGGCAAGCAACCCTACCTAGTCCAACTCCTCTGAGAAGCCTTAAATCCACATGAATCCTGAAGTTCCTGATTTATTTGAGCAGAAGTCTCTGTAATTCTCACTGTCAAAGAACTAAAGCAGTCCTGCGGATCAGTGAGAGGAAGAACTAATCTCTTGGAATGTGCCAAAGCCACAAAAAATTCACTATAGGCATGTTGACAAATAGAAAATAAACAGAAGAAAATATGTAATCCAAGGCAGTAATACGTATTCTAAACTAAGCTAGTGCTATACACTCAGCATATCTACTTCGCTTTTCTACACTGCATAGTCTGGGCTGCTGACAGGTGTTTCCCTCATTCATTTGCCAAGAAAGCAAAAAAATGTGCTGGATTATTTCTTTGCAAAAAAAAGTCTTCTGTACTTGTGGAGTTCTGCAGACAGAGACACTCCCTCAAAGATATTTAAATTACATAGTATTTGTTGAAGGACTTCTAATAAAAGAATAAGGAATTCTAAAGAAAGCAGATAAGACAAAGTCTTGTTCCAGGACCCCATTTGGGGACCTGCTGTTTTCCCTTCCTGCATAAAAGACTCCCAATAGCTCTAGTGACGTTTCTTTGCAACTGTTTTCTCTTTACTAGATAAGTCATATGTTCACCAACAGATAAGTTGGTATGAATCTTATGCAAGTAACATACATGACATAACAGTTATGTTCAGAAAACAAATGTGTGAATATTTGATCTCTCCAGAAAGGAGGCCACAAAGCACGTAGAATCAAAAAAGTCAGATGATCTGCTCAGGTGAGAGGAAAATTGTGCATATAAAACAACCTGTAGCAACATTTTAAAACAATCAGGAATCTGGACAGCCAGAGTATGCATACACGGGAGCTCAGCATAAATGATCTGGGACAGCATGGTGCTTTGCCTGGGCTGATTAAGTCCCTCTGAAAGAACACGGGAAGTAGGTCTCCATGGGGAACTTTGGTAACGACTGTATTGCTGTCAGTGCCCATACTGTCACTGGTATCTCCACATGGCATTGCACTGTGCCATATAGAAAAATACCTTAAATTACCTTGCCAGGTAATCTGTTCTCATTATGGTGTGCCTTTACCATTGCTTTTACTTTATTTTTCCTGTCTAAAAACAAATCTGGGTAATATGTTACCAAATAAGTACTTGATTAAGAACAGTCACTAGATTTTAAAAGCCACGCTTCTTTCCAAATGATTTTATTCTAGAGTTTTTATTAGCTGCAGTACCACCAGCTATTTCTGCAATCAGTGATTCACTTTACAGTTCAGCTTCAGTGCTAACGTGCAGAAAAATGCAGATACAGAATCAAAGATGAAATCCAGTTGTTTAGAGATCACATTTTTTTACCCAGTGTTTATTTTTGCCTGCCTCCCCCCCTTAACATATGAAGTTTTAAAAGACTGAAAATTTCCTTTATGTAATGAGTCAAAAATAGGACTCTCTCTCATCTATCTACTGAATTAGAACATCCAGGACAGGTGATTTCATCAATACTATGCTTTTTTTGCAGCAGTTAGTGAAATAAATAAATAGCTTTTGCAAGGGGAAGGAAATGTTAATTTACATATTTATAAACTTCCTCAGATTTTTTTATGCAAACAAACAGCAGTATTTATACTGCAAAGTAAAGCAGCATATAGAAATGTGTAACATAACGGCACATATTGTTCCTTCTACATTTTACCCCCCTTTTAAGGAATTCAGAATGAGAAAAGCATACAAATCCTAACGTGAACTTAGGAGCTTACAACTTTTTCAGGCTTTTTGTTTTGTTTGTTGGCTGCTGATGTCTTACTCAGGCTCAGCCGGGCCGCTGCAGCACACTGGGAACTGCCTTTGCTGCAGGCGCGGGAGGGCCCCAGGCTGGACCCGCGGAGAGACCCCCCCCCCGGGGCGGGGGGCGGCGGCAGCCAGGCTCGGTCTCTCCTGCCCCAGCCCGGGCGGAGGCCCCGGCCCCACCTGGGTGAAAGGAGGCCGCGTCCTTCCTTCCTTCGGAGGGGCGCTGCGCAGACAAATGCGTTAGAGGCGGCGAGGCGCTCAGACGTTGCAGCTTTAGAGGGAGAAGGCGGGATGGTTTAAGCACCTTAGGAACAGAAGTCGATTAACGCAGCCACAGTTTCACTTTCTTTGAAGTTAGAGTAAAAGGGGAAGAATGCCCCATCCTTCAAAAGAGAGAGGAGTACAAGGCAAGGAAATGAAAGGCTGCTATGACTGTGGCGAGGCCAGCACGGCATTATTGTAACACCAGTGACTAGGAATGAGAGAAGCCCTACAGCCTCGTTGTGTGTTACCAACAAGAGCGGAGACCTTCAGGAAGCCTTTTAATCCTCGGAAGACGATTTACGGGCTGCCCGCTGCGCAGCGCCCTTTCCGCGTAATCTAGCCCGCAATCGCGGCGCGGCGCGGCCGCCTCCTCACAGCCGCGCCGCCGCCGCAGCGATGGCGGTGGCCCCGCCGCCCCTATCCGCGCCGCGCATCTCCCTGCGCCTTCCTGCTGCCCGCCCGCCCCGCTGCCTGCGGAGCCGCCCGAGCCGCCCGGCTCCCGCCTCAGGGAGGAAGCCGGTGCGGCGTGGCCGCAGCGCGGGCGCCCGCCGGGTGTCGGGGCGGGGGAGGCGGCGGCGGGCGCCCCCTTTGCCTCACGAACCGCCTGGAAAGACCGCAGGAATTGAGTGGGTTTTGGCGGCAAAGCTGCCGCCTCTTCCCCTTCCTCCCCCCTCCCACCCACCCCCCCTTAAAAAAAAAAAAAAAAAAAAAAAATAGTTTGTTTTTTCTTTTCGGAAACGATATGTACTTTCTGGTGCTCGGAGGGAGACGGCTCCCGGGGCGGGGGTGGGCCCTCTCCTCAGCGCGGGGTGTTGCAGCGGGGCGCGGCCGCCATGTCGTGCTGCGGGCGCCCTGCAGCCCCCGCGCGGCCTGGCGGGCGCCGGCCGCCATGTCGTGGCACTGCCCGGCCCTCCAGTGCCCGCTGCCCTGCGTGGAGGTAGGCGAGAGAGCTGCCGCTCCTGTGGGTTTTGGTGCATCATTTTCTGGCTCTCTGTTTCCAGAACGGATTTGTTCCGTCATGATCTGCCTTCCTTTTCATTGCTTTTTGTTTTCCTTCTCCTATGGCTGGTTCCTTGTGCAGGGTGCCAGCCTGCAGAGCTTCACTTCGGCAGAAGCCCAGCACACGAGACTCCCTTACTTCGTTGCCACTATTACTAATAATGATGAGTGGGGTGGTAAAAAAAATGGAGCCATAGTTCCTACCAAAATGTTTCCTACTGAAGAAGTTGACACTTCTGTAGGAATGTAAAGAAAGATGGTGACTTTTTCCTGGAAAAAGGGAGGGCGAGTGAGTTGGCATTTACTGTATGAAAGTATTCTTTCATTTTTTTTAAATTTCAATTTTAATTTCAATAGGGAAGGAAGTTCATTTCTTAGGGAAGACTATTAATGGGATGTTTTTCCCTTACAAGAGGGGGCAGGAAGGCATCTTAACTGCTGCTAAAGTCAGCTCAGATTCTCAAGTTTTGCTTAAAAAACTCCCCAGACTTCTAGAAAAGGAATACTACCTCAATGTAAAGTTAATATCAAGTAAGTAAGAAAAAAAGAGACATTCAGGCAGAGGAAGAAAAGAGAAACTGAATGGATACTCATGTCTGGAAGGCTGTTTCAGAGGAAGGACACAGAGCAAGGTGCATGCAGGTAAGCTCTATGAAAGGACCAGATGTTGCATATTCCTACACCCTGTTCCTTTCCAACTGCAGTTAATGCTGTACACGAGAAGCAAGCAGCAAAAAAGAAGAGTATAACACATTGTGATTTTATTAGACATTCTTTTGCTGAAATAAAACCCAGCAGCCTGTGGTGTTCTGGTTGCAGGATGCTGGTCTGTGACTCCAAAAAAGTAGCCTTGAGCTTCTGATGCAACTTATCTGTGGGAGCTGGAAGTTCAAATGCAAATAAATATTCATATACTTAAAAGTCTGCAGTTGGATCTGTGCATGGCAGACTGTTGTGTGCATCATATTTCCTGAAATCTCTGTGATCTACCCATGCACAAGAGTTATGCAATTCTGTATCTAATTACAATTTTAGGTTTGTAGAATGCACATCTTCAGTATTTAAGTATCTCTAAGAGGCTACTGTTCTCTGCTCACCCATCCTGCCCAGCCTTTTAGATGCCCTGATTTATGGCCTGATCTATGCCCTAGGAATTAGTGTCAAGGCACTGAATTAGGTTGTAAAGAAATAAAATCTTTTTTTTTAACCTCTGTATGTTGAAGGTACTTATCTTGTTGCATGAATATGGATGATGGTTTTCTATGAATATGGAAAAGACTGGGGAGGGATGGGTCAGTGTTTAACATTAACTGCTCTTAACCTTTCCACCAGGTTGACCTTACCACAATATGATGCATAGGAGAGGTCAGGCTTAGCTGATTTTCTGTAGAATGCCATTTGTCATTTTTTGCCACATATGTTTGCCCTAAAGCCTTGTTTGCCACCTATATAATTATTAGAAGACTCTTATAATTGTATTTTAAATTCTAAGTTGACACTTATGTCATAGTACTGTGGCACAGTATTATGTTTAATTTCTCTTTTGTTCGTCTCATTTAATGTACAGAAGAATTATACTCAAAAGAAGATCCCACACACTTCTCTTTCTTACCATTAGCAGCTACATTTCCCTCCCCTGCTTGCTAGAACCATTAATTTAATTAAGAAAAAAAGTAGAAAAAAATCATGTATAGGTTTGTATGTTCAAACTATAAAGTAGGTAAACAGCTCACTTCATATGACCTTTTCTGAAGCTAAAGTAAAAGGATGTTTAAATAACTTCCCTAAAAAGTAGAGCCAATAACCCAGTAGTAACAGGCTGTGATACTAAATTAGTGGTTGATACTAAATTAGTGGTGACTTTGACATATTGCATAATCTGAGTTGTTTGACCTGGACTGTGTGATTCGTACAGCAAGCAAGGTCTTTGGTCAGTTAGTTTCCTCCTCCACCCTGGCAGATTTGTTCTGGTGTCTCCTTTGCAGCGATCACTTTTAAGCCAGAAGCCACGGGTGAGGCTGCTTCATATTAGGGCCCTTGAGAAGGCCTAGTGTGGCAGGTGATGTGTTCTCACTGGGCCTGCTCTGGAATGGAAACTCCTGGTGCAGCCACCAAGTGGTCTCTGTGAAGGGTTATAATAGAGTCATGCTGTGTGGAAATGGGATAGGAAAGCCATTTGGGCTTCTTGGGTGATGTTGTCATTAAGTTTATGGATAGTTGTACCTGATTGCTTATGAAATCTCTGAAATTAATAGTGGTGAACAGTATGTCTGAGGAGAGTGATCTGGTTTGCAAGACTGTACTGTAGAAGATTTACTTGGATTAAACACAGGAGAATTGTTATAGTAGGACTTCTCTTATTATTATTTTAAATTTTCTTAGTGGTTTTTGGAAGCAGGCCAATGTAATATAAAGTCACAAAGAGTAAACATTCTTCAGCCACTATAAAAGGAGTGGAAATGAACCTTTTTGTGTTAGCCACTTTCTACTTAGCCACATCTTATGCAACAGCTGAAAACTTTCATCCACCTGCTGCAGATTTCTATCTAGATTAACTGTTCCAGTTTAAGGCAGTTTTTGCTGTGGCAGCAGTCCTGGTTTACCACTGTTCTTCATTTGTCATTATGTAAATATTTAAGTTTTGCAACAAATTTGTCAAACTAGTAGATATTTTACTCTTTTTAATGATTGCGAACTGATGTCCCAAGAAGTTAGTCCAGTTTTTCAGAGAGGATGAGTAAGCACAAATAGGTCTGATTGGTTTACTAAGCTCATGCAGTTAAGGTGTGCCAATTTCTGTAGCTAAGAGCAATACAGTGGAGTGGTTAGCAACAGATCTGGCTGCTCTCGCTTTGTAGCGTAATGGCTGAGGTTTCCAGTTGCCTTAGAGTAGCAGAATTTTATAGAGGTCTGGAGTGGAACCTAAACTTACAGATCTAAATCCATAGAAGGGTTTTGTCTGCCTCTGAACAGCTTCAAATGCTGTGGACATAAATAGGAACTTTTTATGGGATGTCCTTGAATTCAAGTCACAAGTGTTTGAATGGTTGGCGTACGCAGTTTAAGGTACTCCAGATATATTATACTTTCATTATTTAGCACCTTGGTACCAAGGTACTCAGTTCAGTATTATTTTATCTATCTTTATATTTCTATCTATATCTATCTATATAAAAATACTGAACTCTTTTTTTTTATATATATATATATATATATATATATACACACACACACCCCTACACTCAAACATAACTATATATATATTTACATAACATACATTTACCTAAACATATATGACAGTGCATAGCATATATATACACACATATGCTGTATGTATATGTATATATACATGTGTGTGTGTATATATATATATATATATATATATACGCACACACATACTCGTACGTACTATACACTGTCAAAGTGTTCAAAACAAGATCATTTTGCCATTATGTTAATTGCTATGGACACATATTGCCAGATACAGAATACTGTGTGAGTAAATTAGCTTCATGCTAGGAGCTCCATGCTGCTGTGGCTATACTTTTCTATTTCATGTAAAGATTATCAGTTAGTACATGGTATGCAGCGTAGATGTATCCAGAATGCTGTCCTGGGGAGTTTATAGTTTAAACACACAAAACAGTGAGGAGTAAACTATGTTAGACTTTTTCCTAAAGATAGTTACTCACACACACAAAAGGTTTTTTTTTTTGATTATTGTAAATTAAATGTCAGCTATTCCATCTGCCCCTCAACAAAACCATCGTTAATTAGCTGATTTCTTTTAGACATTGTAGCAGAGGTGGATTTTTAAGGATAGATTTCAGAGAAGGGAGGACAATCGCCTGACAGCTCAGTTCAGAGAGGGCACTCCATGTGTGAGGGGCAGGGTGGGGCTGTGTGTGAGAGAAGCTGGCAAACAGCAGAGAAGATTGTTATTGTTGGTCGATTAGAAGAAAGTAAATGTGTGTGTGTGTATGTGAGAGAGAGAAAGAAATGCAATTAAAGACAAGAACAGACAAGTAAAGAAGGGTGGAGTTTTGATGAGCCTTGAAGCTGAGAACAAGAAGCGTGAACTTGCTGTTTTGAAACCAGGAGGGACTGAAAGGGGGTTGAGTGATGTGGTCAGAGCAGACAAGGAGTATAACCCTCAAGTGGAAAAAAAAATTAATGATGCACTATCTCTTGATAAGCTCAGAAAGCACAAATTGGCAGAACAACCTCTGCTTCCAAAACCTTTTAGAAGCTGAACAATTTTTGAGGAAGAAAGGAGAAGAGAGATGGCATCCAAAATAGCACATTAAAAAAAAAAAAAAAAAAAAAAAATCTGAGCAAGGGCATTTGCAGCACTAAAGCAGAATGTTAATTGAAATCCTACTGTGCCAACAGGAACATTGGAAAGAGACCAGTCAGGATTAGACTAATTAAGATGTCTTTAAAAGAAAGCGAAAAAAAAAAAAAAAAAAAAAAAAAAAAAAAAAAAAAACACTGCAAAACTGAACAGGTTGGATTTTCTTAAAGAGGAATTTACCAAATAGCTGTGATACACAGAAAATTCTTAAAGAATTTGTAAAGTCTGTGCGTATTGCAAAACATGAATTCAAGTGGACTGGAAAACTGAAGCAGTTAGAGAGAAGTTGCCACGTTCTAAGTGTCTTTGGAGGCTAGTGTCCAAAAATATGCTGAATGCTAGCTGTTTATCCCCTGTATTTTTACTTTGAGGAGTGATGGTAAAGCCTGCGGTAAGGAAATTGTTGCCTCCTGCATAACGCCTTCTAGTGGGTTTCCTTGATGTAAGTACTTAAGACTTGGCATCCACCTTCCTGGCCTTCACTTGCCCTTATTCCACCCTTGTGTGACTGGTTGTGGAAAGGGTAAAGGTTCATTCTCAGAGTTGCTGAATGGAATTTCTTGTTTTATCAAGATGAGGATAATGTGTAAGGTGACCTTGTCACAGCTGTGTTAGAGCAGAGGCATCCTCCTTTTTGTGGAGCTCTTAATACACAATACTCTCAGCACAAAGGTGCTTATGTAATGCACCAAGTGGTACCAGAACACAAGTAATAAAGATGGTGATAGCATCTCAGCTTGTCTTTGCTGGGAGCAGTGTGATATGGACACAGAGAGGTAAGTTTGAAATCATTGTTAGAAATGGTGTTTGCCAGACAGCTTCCACAACTGGAGTTGATGACCCACATCCAAGTATCCTAGAGCCCTTGGGAAGATACCCATTGCTTCTGACATTACAGAGAGATAACAGCATGTGACAGAAGAAATCATGAATATTTTAATCCTTTAAAAGGAGTAAGGAGTATGTCTAGTGTTGCGTCAAGCTGTTTGAATTATTCAGTGTGAATAAGTGATCCGATTTATTGGACATTTTCCTTGTTCACAGATCACTCACAACCTCATCCTTTCCGTGACCAGAGTTGCTTTTCTCAAGTGTTCGGCAAATAGTTTATGGAAATAAATATCAGCCTATGGAACTTGCAGTCTCTTTCCTTCAAACATTTGCTGTTAGACCAGAATAATTTTCCAAATTATTTCTTTTCTGTGATTGGATGGCAGGGCTCTTAAAGTGGGGAAAGAGGACATAGTGGACCTTGAGTAAATATGCTGTGTCTCTGCCAATACAGATCAAATGATAAGATCAAATAAGATGTTAATTGATATGTTCAGAAGACTTATTTTACTGAGACTTGAGTTGTGTTGGGCAGATCCTTTTGTTGCTTGGCACTGAAAACTGGGCTTAGGTACTCAGAAAAGCTCAACATCTAATGTGTGCTTAACAGTGCTCCACAATAGCTTTAAAATCTGGCCACTAACTTTATTGGACCTGGACACTTGCAGATTCAGTCAAGAGTGAACATGAGGGGGTCACATATGAATATGTGACTAAATCAAAGAGGTATTCAGAACTATACAGAATGTTTCAGAACCTGAATTTTATACTGCCCAACTTGCTTGAATTTTGTGCTAGAGTGTTTGTTTATTTACCAAAGCTGTGGTCCTTCTACAAAGAGTGCTCACTATAATGACATTCTTGGGAGGTCTGCAGCTTGTCTTACGTTTGTACATTTTTGAAGTCAACCCAAACAAGTAAGCCTGTCAGTGTAAAATCTACATATTGATATTGTAGCTTTTTAAACATCTGATATGAAACTACATGCAGTGGGAGAGCCAGAATCTTTCTAGAAATAGCATAGACAGTAAGTCCCATTCTAAGCCATTTATCTAAGCAAAATGGAGTGTACAAGGTACTAAACTAGCCTGACAACCTGTATTTAGTGTAATGATTTATTTGCTCTTTGGCAAGCTCTAACCATTTACTATTAACTATTGCAGAGGAAAGGTAAGGTTATTATTACCTCATAAAGTAAATAGTGATACTTAACAAAACAGAACATCTGCCCCCCTTATTAAAATATTTTGACAGATTTAAACTGGTTAACATTTAATCTAATTTGTTAATTATGGAGTAGTATATGTTCTGAAGACACAAAAATAAATATTTTTGTGATTAGGAAACTTATTACATTCCAGCAATAATTTTTATCTCAGGGTTCTTTTCTTAACCTGAAAATAGTACAGACATTACTTTGGCATTCTTGTAAATACTAAAGCTACTTGGAACTAAGCCTGCTAGTTTAGATGGCTTAAAAAAAACAACTCTTACGTATATTATTAGCATTTAAAACAGGGAACTATCAAAATGGTTTTCTATGCTTAGCAAAAGAGTTTGATATATAGCAGTCTAAGGGGATAGTCCACAGTATTTTTCTCACCTGAGAATTTAATGTGAGAGTTTCAGTATTTGGTATGTGAAGAGATCTTTTGAGAAGAATTCCTAAAAATGTCATGTTTGCCTTAAGGGCTGAGGGTCAAAACAAAGTGTCAATGATTTTCATAGAACTGACTGTGGATTTTTGAAGGCTTCAGTTTAGAAGTACTATGTCATAATCACGTGAGCACTTCTGCTAAAAGTTGTATGTTTGGTCCCCCCCCCCCATCTGGCTCATGGCGCAGTGTTTGCGTGGCTGTGTAGAGTCAGATCAAGGGAGTGACTCCACTGAAAACTAGCCCAGGAAAGGGAAATGATTAGTTTTCAGCCAGATCTGTATGTTGATCAGTTTACTGCATGGCTACATGAACTCAAGCTGGTTTTTCTCAGTGAGGACGCAGGAGGAGGCAGACAAGAATAGCTGAACCTTCACTTTTTGTGCCTATGTATATTTACTTAATTGAAATGACTGCAGTGGGAATTCCAGAAACCTGTGTTTTAGCCCTGCTTTTGTAACTTATCATGCTGCATCTCTTTGGCGAGTAACTCACTGTTCTACACTTTTTTCTGCTGTTCTTCTACCATGTTAAATGTTTGTCTTGTCTATGCAGGAAAGCTTCTGGCAGTGTTTTTTTTCTCTTACTCCATTAGCACGTTATGCAGAACACTGAGGTGTGTTTCTCAGCTGAAGGCTATACGTGTAGAGTACAGATCCAAGAAAGTTAGATGTGTCTTTGAGTAAGTGGGACTAGACTGATTCGTGTTAGCTTCATCATTACATATGGTGAAATGTCCAAAATCTGTATGCTCATCTACTTTGTTTTATATAGCACTTTTCCTACAATGTGTCAAAAGGCATTTTAAAGAGCAATTGTTACTGAGTTGAATAATCAATTATAGATAATAATACAGTACAGTACAGATAGCACAAAGTGTATAATTATAGTATTTGATTTGGTTCTGTTAGAAGTCAGTGGCAATTTTGCTGTTCACATCATCAGTGAAGCAGGAGGCCCTGTATAGATAAATGTTCAGTGTAGAGTTAGTTGTGAACTCTATTTCAGCCATTCACAAATGTACTGTAAAATTTCAGCTTAAGTTGAATCTTTCTGTGTTTGGTCCTCCCTCAAAGATGATTAAGAGTTTAAGGCCATACTAGTTTATCCATTTTCAATTTAAGCATTGACTTTCTGACTCCTTTGTGGGCTATTTCTGTATTTTAAATGTCATCTTTCTAGGTCTGTCATTATAACCTAGAGAATGATCTATTCAGAGGATTTCACCTGTTTATTTACACAAATATTCACAAGCAGTTTGCAATTTTCTTAACTCTTACTCAGTTCTTTCAAATTCTTGGAAGCAGTTTTTCCCTGAACGTTTTTTCCTTTTTTATTTTTTTTTGTTATCTATAATTTACATCTTGTCCCTAATACACAAAAGTGTAAAATGTATGGCTTGTGAGTGATGGCATGATTTTCATGGTATTCTTTGCATTTCAGCTGGGTAAGTGGAAGCCTTTTAATCAGCTTTCTAGTGCAAGAATTTTGGAAGGTGCAACTTTCAAATTATATCTCAGTGAGTTGGTAAGTTGTAAAACATGGAAACTGAAGATTCACTGTCCATGAACATTTGAGCTAATAAATCTTGATTGTGTGACTACTGTAAAAAGAAGTCCGGAGAGTATTTATATCTAGATTTAAATGAATATTCACATGATTTTATTCATTATTCTCTCCATACAATTAATGAGCTTTCAGAGTATACTGTGAGAATCTTTTCCCTTCTCTGTGTTGAAAAAATCTCCTTGTGCTCTTCTGTTTTTCTTGTCTATTGTTGTATGCCATGTGCATTTCCATAGTCTATTTTGATTCTGCTCATCTCTCCAACCTCTCTGTATGTCCTTTCTCATGAAGTCTAGTGACTAAAAGCAGTAATGCCAATAGTTATGGACAGAATTGGACCTATAAAGTGTACATATTACATCCAGTTTATCTCAGTTGCTAGTCGTGATTTAACCTTTGCCAAATAAGGTTTTGAGTATTTGCTGCTTTTGTTTCAGCCTGTAGCAGTTGTGACACTTGGAACCCTGAGAGCTCATACTCTAAAGTACTGGACTTGATACCTTGTGAATTTTAATTATTTCCATTTATTCCAAGTACATTTTTTTTTAATCTAGGCCTAGCATAATAGTAACAGTGACTGTATTGTGTGAATTTGTTTTCTTGGTTGCTTTCTTTTGTGTGATTTCTTCACTTCTTTGTCAATTTAAGCTGCTTTTTCTGTGTGCATTTTTGAAGCTGCTGCAAACATCTGTTAAAGACATGCCTCCTCTGCATAAACTGTATGGGTGAGTTTATGAAATTAAGTTTTAAGAGAGAGGTTGATTAAGAACATAAGCTGTCAGCTAAGTGGCTCCCTCTCCTAAGCATTTTGATTATTGAATTTGGTTTTGGTCCATACTTGATTCATTGTTGTATCAATTTACGTGATGTTATGTGATGACCCATTTTTATATAAGGTCTTTTCTTTTGCTATGCAAAAATTCAAATACCTTCTTAATAATCATATCTAAGTCGCTCTATAGTTACTTATCACAGCAGAAAAAAATCCCAGCTGTGGCACTGAAATTCATTATGCTAGGTGCTGCGCAGTTGCAGAATGAAAAGTCTGTCTTAGAGAGCTTACAGCATAACCAGAGGAAAGGTGGCAGATGATTAGAGACAGGAGCACGTGAAAACAATGAGAAAACGTTGACTGTACTGTGACAACAAACTGTTTGAATGTAAATCAGAAATGTTCTGTATCTTTTTCTTTTAAAAATTAACATTTCTAAACTTTTACAGTTTTGTGGGCTTTCTCTTTGTCCTTGGTGTGGTTGTTTGGACTAGGCAAATACAGCATCATCAGGTTAAGTAGCTGCACTGGAAGACAGAGGATATTAAAAAAAAAAAAAAAGTGAAAAATTGGAGGGAAATAAGGTGAAGCAGAATGATTTGATTTCCCCACTAGGCTCAGCATAATCATTAAAGTCGGAGGTAATCATTGCGCCACAGAAGCCAGAGGTTTTACTATTGAGCTCAAGGGGGAAGGGTTCCTGCTCTGAATGGAAAGTGGTGGAAGAACAGAATCTGGCCACTTAGTAGCTGCTGCCCATTTCTGTGCACTGTGCTATCTATATTGGAAGCTTCAGATCTAGACTTACAGATAATAAAAACTTCAAAGTATTAACCCTTATGGTGCTCTTAGGCTATTACTCAATCCTTTCTTCCATTTATTTATTTATTTTTTTTTAAATTTTTGCCTCCCACACTTTGGTTTTTACAAAAAAATAGACATTCCTATCCTAAGTAATTACCACCCTTCTTTTACAGCCTTACAGCTCCATAAGATGAGCTATTGTGCTAAATAATTAGCACATGCCATTAAGAATATTATAAGAATTATATGCAACATCAAGCAGGAACTATACACTGACACATGACCGTATTTTCCATGAAGCTGTGCTAAACAGAAATTAGGTATTAGCAACAGGTGCATTTAAAACAAGTTATTAATTGTTAAGGGAGAAAAAAGAAAAAACTGCATCGTATTCAACCATTAACACATTAAAGAATTTTGAAATTTGGAATGATTTGAACCACGACCTCTTTGAACATATCCTTTGTTCATTTGCATACACAAACATTAATCCTGTGCATGAACACAAAAATGCATTTACATAAAAATGCATTGTGATTTATAATTTATTAGGTAATTGTGGCTGAGATCTTATTGGAAACAAAGAAAACAACTATATTTAAATGCAAGCTCTGAGGGGATATAATATACAGCAACCTTTTAATAAGGAAGAGGAAATCTTTTTTTCCTTCTAGCATGTCACTAATTAATACAGATTTTCTTTTCAATATATTTATTTTTACATGGATTTTAGTGCTTGGAGATGACCCTGTACTGAAGATCCTGGAGACCTATATTCACTGCTTAGAGAGTGAGTAAAAAATTATCACAAACTGTGCCCTTACTTTGCCCAGCTAACATGCTAGATCAAGCCTCTAAGATTTCTGCAGGGTGTACCTTATTTGTTCAAGATGGTCATTGAGCCGTGCAGATTGGAGTGATTTTGGCATTTGAAAACCAAGAACACTATGCACTGAGGGAAGCTAAGGTGATTGGAAAGGTCTCTGGTGAATGTAGGCAGCAGATGAGCAGGGAGATTTTATGTTTCAGTTTTGGGATGAGATGCCTAAAGCAGCAGGTAAGTGGCACTGGAAACAGTAGTAGCTTTTTTATGAAATTAAATCATTTGTGTGTGTCCGGATCCTCTAGCCATTTCTGCCTAGGCAGAGCACAGGACTTGGCTAAGGTATTTAAGCTGTATCCTGGGATCTGGAGAACATCCTTGTAGAAGAAGTCCACCTCCTAGGTTCCTTTGGCATTTCAAGCACAGGTTATTACTGAGAGATGAGGAATGGCTTCTGAATGCCTCAAGGAAAGACCTTAGGCTTTATTTACTTTGAACTAATTCCCTGTTTTCTTTTTCTTGTTCCTTAGCAGCCTCCATTCTCAATTTTTATCTAATGCTAGGTTATTTCATAAACTATTTTTCTTCACCT
This sequence comes from Rhea pennata, assembly GCF_028389875.1. NCBI lineage: Eukaryota > Metazoa > Chordata > Aves > Rheiformes > Rheidae > Rhea > Rhea pennata. Next base: position 55,324,025 of record NC_084667.1, read on the forward strand.
TCTATAGGCTTAGCTTTTGTCCAGTCTATATTTGACTCAGCTGTTTCTTCTGTAGACTGCTAGGCCTGCAGTTCATCAGGAACACAGGAGAGAGACCTGGAGCCAGGTTTGTGTTCAGAGCTTTTAGCAAAGCTTTTATCTTCTGTAGGTAAAATTTAAAGGGATAAGGAACGAGAGTCCCAGCTGGGTTTTTCCTTCTGTGAAGAGGAGTAATGGGAAGAGACAGAGCTGGGAAGAGAACTCAGGGCAGTTGTGCTTGCTGCTGGCAGAGGGGTGAGTGTGGTAGGGAATGGCAACTCTCTGCAGCAGCTTTTACTTGTTCTCTACGTTAGTGGTCCTGACCTTGGCATATTCTCACCCCATCCTCAGAGGTAACCAGCCTGAATTCTGGGGATCTGTCTAAAGCAAAATAGGCAGATGTAAGACCCCAGCAACATACTTTGTGCTTAAAGCTAGCTATTGCAGTCATTTGTAAAGACAAACTTGATCCCAGAGTTGAAGCAGTCTTCAGAGGTTCTGAGGTCAGAATATTTAGGGAAGTGTTAAACTTTGGAGTCCTTTTTGAGCATATGCAAAATGCAATTGTATTAATTAATGGCCAAATGTAGATGAATTTCCATAGGAGTACTATAAGAATACATCAGTGATCAGAAAGATCCCCCACCCCCAGTAATCCCGTATGTGAAGCTGATGGCAAATTAGGAATGTTTCAATCCAGATGGTTAAAGCTTACCAAGGCTTTATAAGCAGGTATCTGTGATGTCTTTGTTCAAATCACCAGCCTCACCTCTAATAGGGGCTACTGGTGTTCTCTGAACATTGCACTTGATGCATTTCGTAGGCTGAGGATTAAGACAGAATTTGCATCCTCAGCGGAAAGGTGCAGGTGTGTACAGTTCTGCGGTGAATCAAACATGTTATTTTTTAAACTGTCCTGCTGAACTATTAAACTAGAAATGAGGTTTAAATAATTCTGGATGTTTGTTGAGGTGCGTATTACTTCATAATTTTGCTTTTGGTAACACTTTCTTAGGCTGCCTAGGAAACTGAAGTACGTTTGATGATCAGAAGTTCACTGTGGGTATATATTCTGTTTAAATTTCTTTGGGGACCAGGGGGAAATTATGTGCATGTAGGAGGCGAATTAAACTAAATTATAATTCGTGGTTTGCTGCTTTTACAACATCTCCAGCCATGAAGTTTCAGATGGATTTATTGATACTTTGAAAAATATGTAAAAATAAATAATCAGCTGTCACTCTACATATATATGCTCTGTTTTCTTTAACATTCTTATGTCAGATTCTATAAACGCCAATGAGAGTTTGTGTGTGCTATGTACAGCTTGGCAGCTTTAATGACACACATTAACACTTCTGGCAAAAAATGTTTTGAAAGCCCTGATATAACAAATCTTTTGGACTTTTAGAAATAAAGTGGTTCAAGGTGGCAAACTCCATGGAAAACACGCTTTCCAGGGAATTGGACAAACAGATGTTGGCCAGGGTGCTTCTGCTCTGTATAAAACTCCACATTGAAACTGTCTTTCAGTAAGGAAGTTAATACAGTAAATCAATTTACACTCTCTACAAATGCAGTTATTGTTTTTCAAAGCAGAATATTTATTCTGTGCATTTCTATGCATTTCTAACTCGAAATTACTATTTTCTATACTTCTCCTTACTTGTTTTAATATCATTGTTTTAAGCTCCAAAAGGACAATGTTTCTATATTATAAAACTCAGATCTAACCATAATCATGCTAGTGTGAAATTCCATAAAGGAGAGAAGAGCTGTTCTGCACTGTTGATTGTGTGCTTGAAATCAGAGCTAGACTTTCTGTTCACTTAGTAAGGATGTTGAAGATGCCAGCTATATTGAAAAATTTGGGTTTATAAGTGGCTATTAGGTATATTCTTGTTGCCTGGTCATGTGTGCTGAAAGACAGTAATAGTTTGAAAATTCTGGTGAAAGGTATTGCTTGTGATTTACTTTTATAAGATCAGTTTTGCTCACATACATGCTTACAAATTCCTTTTTAAGTCACAACAAAGAATCCCATTGTGAAATCTATCTTTAATGTTAAATTAATATTAAGTATTCTTCTATGTCTGCAAAAAAACTTGAGTAGGCACACACCTTCTAGAACAATCTTTGTATTGTTTATGGCAGCTGAAAGCGTAAAAATACTTCTGAAGATGCTAGTTTGTAACTGCAACAGCAGTTCCTGATGCTGTAATGTAACATTAATAAACACAATTAAAAATAAATAAACTGAAAAAATGAAATTGTCTTGAGTTATCTGAGCACAAAATCAGTCATGTAAAAGGTTGTATATATCACAACTTCCCTTCTATTGTCCTGATCTGATCATTCAAATCATTCTTATTTTCTCAGGATGCATTGTCTTAAATGAAGATTATGGTCTTCAGCATCTTATTTTGAACATAGCTGAGGTGGCCAAATAGATTGTCGCTCTACCTGTTCTCCATCTGTTTGCTAAAGCTTCTGCAACAGAAGTTACCACTTCAAGTGCTGCATTTTTTTTGTGCGATTCCTGTCTGAGCTACTTAAATCAAAATAAGTTGGGTTTGAAAAGCTTTAGTCCATATCATTTTGACGGAGAGGAATTAGAAGGCAACTACATGTGCAGATATGCTGGCAAATCTGAGGGAATGGTAATCTATTTGCTTATCTCAGCTGCATGCTGGTGCAGCCGTAACAGTAAAATTGCTAGGCAAGACAATATTGCCAAGTCCATGTACTGGCAAAAATCAGGAGTCTGGCTCTCAAAATTCATGAGCCTTTAAAAAGCAATACATTTGAAATTCTTTTTGTTTGCCTTCTGTTTCTTTGCCAAAACATGCTTAGTTCACACTGCTAAACCTTTCTTAGCTTTTCTGAGGGCTAAGAGTTAGCTCAATTTTACAAAAAGCTGAGGTTCATTACTTAATAATTGGATTCCAGCAGCCATGGGCCAAGCAAAGCCATCACTGAAATTTGAGAGTTGACATGAAATCACAGAAGTGAGAAGCATACCATGACAAGGTGTTCCAGGTGAAATTCTGATGTAGAGCTGTCCTGTTAAAAGATCTGGCATAGCCTTATGAGCTCCTAAACCACTCATTTCTGTGGAAGGAAGGTCTGTCTACAGTAGTTGTTACAGAGTGAGGGCTTCAGAGGACCTGTTTGCAAGCCGGATGATACTGAGGACAGAAAGAGGCCAGTGAGGGGAAAGTTGGAGTATGCAGTGCGATGACAGGTTAGCAAATTGTAGTACAGCTTCAGACTGTCTATGTGGAGCCTGTAAGGTGATCTAGATTAGACTATGGTACAAAAGTGACATGTCAATTTATCCAGATTCTTTCTGGGCTCCAATTTCCTCAGTTTCTGTGCTGGTTCAGCAGAATTTGGGGGTATTACTTTAATTCAGTGGAAAAATAATGATTACAAGACATGAGACTGGAAGGCAGCTGTGCTGAGATATTTTTGTAAGTTTTGAGGTTCTTCAGCTCTAATTTTGTAAGGCCAGCAGCTATTTATATGCATATTTAGTTATGCCCACATTCTGAGAAATAAGTAAAACATGGGCCTCTCTGAGTATGATATTTCCTCTTAGGAAATTTCTCTTCTTGAGAGAAAATTAAGAAAGGGTGGATGAAGGCAGGGAAGCAGTAGTAAAAAGCAACAGGGAAGAATATTGTACTAAAAATGTGATTCTTTCAGAGCTCCAGCAAATAACATTCTGGAGTCATGTTCTGCAGCTAAACTGTTTCTCACATAAATACATTTGGCTTTGTAAACTGCCCTACTGTGATGCACCAAGAGCACTCATAGTTGGGAATGCCAGTCAAACCAGAGGAAATCATCCAGACCAGGAATTGCTTAACATCCCTTCTTAGTGGTAGGACTGGCTTTTCTGTGACCACATTGTTCAAGAAACAAGAGTCAGTTTCAGCTTACTGTACTTGTAAAGAGCCTGTGCAAGACAGTATAGATCCTGGCTTGGATGGAGAGCTCCACAAACCACCTCCTACAAGCTACTTGCAAAGCATGCAAGCTGCATGGCCCTACTTTTGGCTTAGCATGAAGGGAGGAACTAAAGAAAGATGATGGAAAGAACTGAATCTGAAGTTTAAGTGTGCAGGCCTCATATAAAATTAATCTAGGACAAATATTACAGCTTCAGCATTTTTAAGAGCTTCAGTGACTGTTATGTTACCTGGGATGCAAGTGAGAAGTATTCTTTTCTCTGTGACCTATGAACTGTGTTTTGCAAAGGTCTTATCTACAATATAAAAATTCAGTGCAAAAGTGCATGTCCGTAAGTATGGGCGTGTTCTCTTATTCTTACACGGTGCTGTTTATAAGAACAGCATTTAAATTCTTACTTTGGTCTCTTACCTGCTTGAAAGATTTAAGAACTGGGAGTTCAATTTGCATTTGTGCCTGGACAATACGGATCAACTTGTAACTGATTTTACAAGTACAGTAGATATTCCTAGCTACAGCTGCTCCTGAGGCAAATCACCTCTGTCACAGTTCAGTCTTTGTTTTCACTTTACTGCAGGGGCAGTTTATTTCTCCTTTTACTTGGGCTTGGATAATTGGTGGTGAGAGATACCAAGCCAAGATGGGAGAATAATGACTCCATACATCTGCAGTGTGAGCAGAAAACATGAACTACTTATCCAAGAGACAATCCCTACTGTTCTGTTAAGATTTATCTAACCACGGTTAAGCTTGTATTGACTGGGTAAGTTACAAAACATACTGCATTTCGTCAGCAGCCTCTTTTAAGAACTGTTTAGGTAAAAAAACAATCCCATGTAGCTTAAACTGTATTATTTTGATTGTTGTGCAGCTCCCATGGAAATCTGTGTAGAAGCTGGTGTTCAGAGGTGCTGAGCAGGTATGTGAAAACTCAAGCTACATGTGGATCTGGACATCTCACTTCAAAAAGTAAAGCAAGAAGAACGGTAGTCTGATGTATTCTGAATGCTACTGTGCATTAATGAAAACTAGTTCCATGTTTAAGTACTGTATGTTGGACAGCCAAGCACAATTTTTACTGAATACAGATCTTTATAGAACAACATTTGCCCCGAGTTGAAACTTTGTAGTGGAAGAGGCAGATTTTACACTGTAATTATGAACCTCTGAAAGCAAGGATTATAAGGGGAATGGTGACAGACTTTTTACTACAGTGGCATGAGCAGAAAGTATATAATACATTCATTTAATTGGATAGTTAATAAATATTGCCCTTTTCTCAAGAGATGCTGAGAGTCGTGCATACAGTGAAGTGACTTTGAGCAAGAAAAGATGTAGGGGATGAATAGTGTTTCTTATTATCCACTGAAAATACAGAGAATGAAAAGTGAAGGCTATTAATAATTCTGTTTGTGTATGTGATCTATAAGCATAATGAATACAATAATAATTTTATATTTACTGATACAGATTCTTTCCTCTGAAGTGTTAGTCAGTATGTAAGGAGGGGTTGATACATTTTGTAATAAATTTTCTGTTGAAGTTAATTGTGTTGTATTTATAGCCTATAGAGGTGGTTCTCATTTTAGATCGGAACTTTCTTTGGTAATGTACTAAACCGCAGGTTCCAAGAGGCTAAACTGAGACTAATACAGAAGAATTCAAAACAAAGCATGCAGGGGATCTACATAAAAGTCACTGAATGGAACAAACTCCTTAGGATAGAAGAGGCGCACACAAATGTAGAAGGAGGGATTATATTTACTTCTGACTACTTTTACTCTGTGCTTTCCACTGTCTGGATAAGTGTATTCTGGACATTCTAAATTTGCATTAATTTATGTGTCATGCTATTAGAACCTGATCCATAGTCCATTCGAACTCCAGATGAGATAGAGGAAATTACGAAAGAACGTATTGTCTTCTCTTTGCACAGCAAAACCGTATTTCAGCTTTGGAATTAACTGATAACTTAAGGTATGTCTCCTCTCCGCATCTTGTTTTGAATTTGCTGTTTCCCCAAACATATGAACATAGAATTTTGAGGAAGAAAAATGCTCTGAATATACTCTTGCTTGCAGAACTGTCTCTGCACTGAGCTGCTGCTTTGATTGTCTCTCACACTATGTTGCTCGATCCATTCTGGAGCAATACAATAGATATTGCCCGGCTGGCAGAATTCCAATAGCTGCATATGTGCTGGGCCTTCTGTCATCCAGAGTAGGGTTTTGCTTGTGGTCTGTGGGGAAATATTGCAATAAACTGATATAGCCTCATGGCTGAATTCCTATCGCATTACTCATTTTATTCAGGCAAAATGCCAGTTCACTTGAGTGGGAATTATGCCTGAGTGGGAACTGAGTATAAGGACTTGAAGGTTTTGCGTTTGGAGAGTAGAACAAGGCACTAAGCCATAGAGATATACTTTACTGTTGATTAAAGGAGGCTTTTTTATTTTATTTTTCCATAAAACTCCTACACTATTGAAAAGAGAATGTAAGTAAATGAGTAATATTTTCATTGTTAATAATAATTCCCGTGAATTACGATGGAAAAGAAGAGCTTTCTGACAGTGACAAAAGAAAATCTGAATTGGAGAAAATCCTACTAACATGTTGATATTGTCTTGAAAAAAGTTTCCCTTCCTTGAGCAATCCCAATTTTAAATTTATCCCTGCGAGGGAACCCACGTATCTAAGTTACATGCTATTTAATTCTGTTTTATTCAAGCATAGTATGCTTTAGACTTTTTAATTTAAATATTTCAAAGAACCAATTTATGGCAGAGGTGTTAGTTTCCTTCTTAAGTACATATTATGCATTTTTTATTACAATTTTGCTACAGCCAAATGTCTTAAAAGCCTGATTCACAAACCACTTCACTGCTCTTCAAGAATGAAAAACAAAGAGTATACACTCAGAACGTGACTTACCTTCTGAAATGTTGTAAAGCCTTAGAAATTAGAGTAATTTAGACCTGGCTCTTTATTTTTAGGTTTCAGAGTATTTTGGCATTTAGTATATTTGGTTTGATGATTATCATTTGATGTAGCTGTGGTTATTTAAAAATGCTGTCTCCATGACAGCCTTGTAAATGAACCTTTTGACTCATACATGCTCTCTTTCTTTTAAAAATAAATCTTACTCACAGAAAAAAGGTTTATAAGCTTGCAAGTGAAAATATATACAATTTCTTTTACTGTGGAAATACCATGTGGCTTAACCCATGGTTCCTGTTGAGTAAAAGTGATTGTGACACTGCATATTTCCATGTGATACAGGGAGAAAATTGATCCATAAATGATGGCCTCAGAAACTGACACACTTAGGAAATAGAAGTATTTTTCTAGAAGAACTGTGGAGGTTGAGGGGAACATCCTATACTTGGCTGTTAACAGAGAGTGATTGGCTATTCATGACTGAACACTCACAGTTAGTTCTCTTGTAAAAAAATTAGTTATGCTGGACTGGACTAGCTGGACTGTCCTTCAGCTAGGCTGCTCTGTTGTAGATTTGTTACCCGTGATGCCAGACTGAGCATTTCTAAGTGTCTCTGGTCAAATTACGTATCTCTGACTGGTGGCAGCTGCATCAGAGGAGTTTATGAGGAACTCTAGTATAGTTGTGCAATCCAAAATTTGTTATGCTTAGTGTAGACAGCAACACAAATTATATGTTTGGAAAAGGAGAAGCTTAGCCTGAACTTTGTGTTTAGGATATGCTAAACTAGTTGTGTATCCCATCTCCACCAGCATATGTAATCTGCTAATTGGCTCACATTTACTGAGGCACACTAACATTACACTTTAGCCTTCCAGTTGATTCATAACCTGCAGTCTGATGGAGTATACTGATTGTTTTAATTGGATAGTGAATATTTTATCTGGATATTAAGTATATTTCTTTGCATGTATATTTATAATGAATTCATTTTAATCTTGCCAAATTCCCATTTTCAGGGACAAGAGCTTTTTTTCTGGTGTAGAGTTCCAGTTACCAGTTTTAAATTTGTTGTTTCTTAATTTCAGTGAGCATCCTTTTGCTCTTTCTTATGACAGAATAATTTGGAACTACCTAGTTATAATGGCAGGAAGTGGCTTTTCATTCTCCAGTCTGTTTAGCTACAGAGTTGCAGTCCCCACTTCTGAGTCCAAATTACCCACATTTTATTGCCAGATGTAGTGATCTGACTTCGGAAAATTTGTGTTTTAGTTTGACTAGTTTAAAATCATTGGACTATATAATACGAATGGTGGACACTTATTATTAACCAAGTATTAATTATAACATAATTTTATTAAGCCTGAGAATGAGTTGAAAATCTGTAACAGCAGAACTGTTTTGCCTTCTTACGTTGTCAGATTGCCTTTTATTAAACTGTGGGTGATGGCAAGTTTATAATGAGGGTCAGTAGTCACTATTATTTATAATGCAATTGTAGGTGGAGACCTTAACCAAAACTGAAGCCTCACTCTGCTAGACATTGAATAAGTACATACAGAGAAGTCATGCTGCGCTTGGGTGGGTAGATACAGGGTTGGACCAGGCCAACAGTCTAAACTTGAAAAAGCTCAGAGAAGTTAAGGGATATTCCTGAGATCGCATGCTGGGACATCAGTAAAAGAGAGAGGAACTGAAGGCAGAACACTGTGGTATGCTTTTGTGATAAATTTGTGTCAGGCAGAGGCAAGGTTTTAACCACAGGGAATGGTTTTGAGTATCAGTGCAGAATTTTCTTATGATTAAGTCTACTAATAGGGATCCATTAAGAACACAAAAAGAGAAGTCGAACAGACTTTTCTCATTTCGATAGACTGCTGACATATAACTTCAGCTACCAGAAAAATGAAATAATTAGCTAGAAACAGTCTCTTGCCCATACGAAAAGGAACAAACAAACATATATTATAAATGAGGAGAAAGCTCCGTAATCATCTGGCGTTCCAAAATTATTACTCAATAGTTTGATAGTCAAAATCACAAAACTTGGGTCCAGTTTATGGTCTTGTCTAAAATTCTTCATTTTTTTAGTTAGATTTTAAAATTTATTTTCTGAGAGTTTGTAAAAAATTACGATGTAATTGTGTTTCATCTGTACTTTTGCAACTAGAGTGAATTAGCAGAAATGTGGGAGGAAGGTCAACACTGGCCTAAGAGCAAGTGGAGAAATGTAAACTGGAAAGGAGAAAAAGGTTCTGAGCCATTATTATGATCAGGTTCTAGAACAGCCTTCCCAGTGGACCAAAAAGAAAGAAGTAAAAAGAAAGAATTCTGCACAAAGTAGTCTTACTTACAGTCTTTGTAAGAATATTTTATATATGGGAAAGCTTCCTTTCTCATCCTTTTCAATTCTAAATGTACTCTTTCCCCTAAAATTTTCTTCACAGGATATATTTTCTGAACATCTTGCTGTTTTTATGACACTTCTGCACTTGGTCTACATCTTTGTTGAACAGAATGCTCCAGCTGGACACATTTATGCTGAGGACACTCCATTCCTAGTTGAGGAGAATAACTCTTTCTCTCTTCCTTTTAAGATACTCCTGTTAATAATCCGAGAATGACTTTAACACTTCTTGCAGGCCAGCATTGGCTTTTTTCAGTCTGAGATCTATTGTAATCCCCTAAACACTGCCTGCAGTACTAGCCTAGCCAATTATTGCCTGCTGTAGATTTCTGCATGTGATTTTCTTTTTATCCCTATATGAAATAGTTTGCACTTTTCTCTTTCTGTTTTCAGACTATTCCTCTAAGTATATTGAGGTTGTTTTGAATTCTAAGCTCTGTCTTGCCATCCTATCCAGATTTTATAAATTTATTCTTTATTATATTATCGAAGCCATTGAAGAAAAATTTGAATATTGACAGATTTGGAAAAAGCTCCCTAATGGTAGCATCCCAAATATTGGATTAATAGTATTTCAATCAGTTGTTTACTTTTCTACAGTAATTTATCTAGATTGTATTTTCATTGGATTTTAGCCACTAGTTTTCCAAGTTTGCTGGATTTTTCTTCTGTGAAGTGCATTGTCATAGTATTATTACTTTCTGTTTTTTCCTGTTTTTCAAATCACAATCATTCTTTTCACAATAACTTTCTTTCAGATTACTTTGAATACTCAGGCTTTAGTCAGTCCTAACTGATCAGATTTAGGTCTGAAATAGCTCTCCTTTTAGTTACTGTCTCTACAGAGTTTTTTCTGCTGCTTACAAGGGTATGTTGGATAGTCTGTGTTCTGTAAGGTTGCTAATCCAGTAAATGTATGTTCTCATTGCCGTTAGATCTTGGGCTATCCCCTTTACTAGCTATTCAAAAAATGTCTCATCTGCCTATTTCTGATTTTATGTTCTGAATTAAAAATACCGGGCTGTGTCACCAAATAGATTGCAGAGAGTTGTCAGTTCCCCTCACTATCAGTGTAACATCTCTCATGAATTACTCTCCCCCGCTCCCAAGGACCAATGTTGCTAACTGTCCACATGGTCAGTACTGCTGCCTCTGTTGTGGATAAGAAGCCAATGAAAAGAGGCTTAGAGCAGTTTCTTACATGCAGATTTTTTTTTCAGTTTACTCCATACAAATTCAGAAATCTTACCTATCTTCTGTTGTATTTAAAATTTACTATTTTAAAAGTAAAGATAGAAGGGAACAATCTTTGGGAAGAATCTTGAGAAGTACGTGCGTTAATTTCTGAAGGAGAGGTACAGGCAACATTTCATTGATATGAAATAAAAATGACATTCTAGAAATACTTAATAAGCAGATAGTGTGGTTAGAGATCTGCAAGACACTTGGCTGTTCTTACACTGTTGAGTCACTGTCCTTCGCGATGGTTCATCTAGCAGTGACCATCATGAAATTTTAAAAACTGTATTTGAAGTGATGGTGGAATAAGGAAAGAAGTCATAAATTGAGGCTAGTTTTCAGGTAATGTTAAAGAGTCATTTGCACATCATGTTACTATCATATTGAGGTAGCAAGATGCAAAGACTACTGAAAAAGTTATATTGGCTGAAACTGCTGAATCTGGGCTTTTTGAATACTAATAGAGAAACTTCTCTCAAAGTAATCCAACGTAGACTCTTTTAGACCCTGGGGACCCCCTCCTGCCTCCCCCCCCCACACACACTATTTAATCTGATTCCTCCAAAGAGTTTGCAAGTATTGAGGCATTATTTTTAGTGCTTGAAAAACTGCATGTGAAATGGTGTGTAAACATGCTCTGAGCAAAGTAAACTTGACAAACTTATTTTCATTGTCCATACCAAAAGAAGCAAGATAATTTTTTATTTTAATCCGAGAGAATCCTTTTTATTTTACTATATCTTTTTTAATGTTTAAATTAATGGTTACCTAAGTATATAAGTACAAGTGTAACTGCTGTAATGAGAATCTTGACCATTTACTTAGTATTAAGAAAGTATTGCTTAGATGGCTCTCTTATTCAAGATAAATGCATATTTTCAGTAATTTAGATATATTTGCAATCAATTGTCATCTTCAGAGAAGAGTACCTTCTTGATGCATTGTCAGCATTGTCTTTTAGAAATAATGTTACTTTGAATCAAACAGGGAAAAACATCCCCTAAACTTCTTTCTATTAAAGAATAATGTTAATTGGTTAGTGTATATAGAAGAAGGTTATATGGCCCATTGACTTTATATAGATTGAAATGCTAAGCAGGGCTAAGTAGAAGCATCAATAGGGAATAGAGGGTAAGCGCTCATCAGTTTTATGTTCTCTTTCCTATTTACTGCCTACCCCTTACAGTGTTTTACAACTAGATAAACAAAGTTTTCTTGGGTGCTTCATAAGTAAAAATGCATTTTTGTTTGTGTTCATCAGCTGCCAGGTCAGTTGTGAGAGAAATAACATCTACAAGTGGGTGCCCAGGAGGAAAAAAGGAAGGATGTACACTAAGCAAATCACGTGAGAGTATTCAGTCTAAGAGGAAAAAGGAGTCACTATTCAAGAATGTTCTTTAGTTGAAGAGACAGCTATTTCAATGGTAAAAGGATTGCAAGCATGTAAACGAGGTGATACCTCGGGATGTTCTCTAAATATGTTTGATTCTCCATTGTGCTGTGTCATTTACACCACAGGAAAATGATTGCTAAATGAAGAGTAAGAACAAGTGAAGACTACTGTAAGTTAGGTCTGAGTTACTGAAGAGTATAAAAGTGCTGCAGTTGAGTGAGTTACTGATTATCCAGAGAGGAGCCTGTTAACAAAATAAAAAACATTCTCCTTTGTAACTGGGATAGTTTGGGGTGTGCATGTGACAAGTTACCGCAACTAAGCTGATGGATAGTAATATTTTGAACCACAGTAACTCAGTCTGTATGCTTTCACGTAATTTTCCAATAGAGTAATTTCTTCTTTACTGGAGCATAAAATCAGAATTAAACAATCTTATCTGTACTTGAAAGACATTAATGATAGTCTAGGAACTGCTTCCTGTTCAGACTAAGATTTTCTCCCACCTTCAGAAATATAATGAAGCTTTCCCCGAATGTATGTACAACTAACATTGAATATGGAGTGTGGTTATTTGAGTGCAGAACTTTGTCTATAGGCAGTCTTCTATGGAAGACAATTTGCAAGACATGCTTCCTAACTACATGCTACTGAACCTTTTATGCAAGGTGTGGTGTGTGAAATTAGAATTTTTCCTATTATTGTCCACAGTTAAACAACATTTTAATTAAAGAATCTCAACCCTAGGAAATGCTTTCATGTGATACTTAAAAATAAATCCCAATCCTGGTCTCAGTGAAAGTCAGTGGTGAAACTGTACAGGTGAATGGAACTGGATCCTAAAACTTTTTCTTCTAAAAATAGAAACCCATCCTTCGAAATCCATCTTATCTTGACATTACAGTGTCAAGAAGAAGAGCTTTTAATGTTGATATGTGAGAACTGGGGAGCAAGTGGCTATTCTAGCTATTCTGGACTCACAGATAGAAAGATCATCTCATTCTGTAGTCAGTCCCCCAAGAAGATGGGGAATTCAAGCCTAATACAAGGAAGCTTTCTTACCAAGAGCTGGCATTGGAAGTGGTGAAGGACCTGACACATTCTAGCCATTTGCTGTCTCTAAAATAAAAGTTACAATTGAGTTCAACCAATACTTGCCTTCTCCTTGCAATCACCAGAGAGTGATTTTGTGGTGTATATTTATACACAGTTGGTACTAATGGTCGATTCCCTCCTCAGTGCTCTGCTGGGAATTCTGAATAGATGAATGCCGTGGAACCATGTGATTTGTTGGTACAGTATTTTCTTTTCATCTAAAGAAGAACTTCCTGAACAGGTAAGTGTAGATTGAGGGGTGCTGAAAGTTGAAAGGGAATCATGGTCAAAGAGAGGAATCATTGGCAAATGGAAGTAACTCCCCTAAAATTAGTGATTCCTCACTAATAGTCAGGGGAACGGGAGTTTATTAAGAATATCAATTATCTTTTCTTCTGTCTTTGTCCTTGCAGAGGGACTTCCAGCCTTGGAAGCATCCAGAGGTGCTTGCAGTTTAGACAACAGTCATTGCCTCCTCTAATGCTTCTTGTGTGTTTTTCCTTCATTCCCTTAAGAGGCCAGTATTATGGTTTTGGACCATAACTCCCACTGGAGAACTAAAGTGTACAAAGATGAAGTATCAAGACAAGAGATAATTGATGTTCTTAATAAACTCCTATTCTCCTCACTATTAGTGAGAAATGATTTTTTTATTATTATTAAACTGTATGTCAAATATGTAGCATGTCATACTTTGGTGAATAATTGTTGTTTAATTGGTATTTTACTCTTTCCATTGAAACTGATGTCAGGAATAAAATGTCAATATTCCTCTTGTAATTGACAGCTCGTTTCTGTCATGTATTAAAGAGGATTAAAACATCAATTTAATGATGGTAGTTTGACATTTTAGATATTTGACCCAGGCTTCCAAATGATAGAACAACTTGTGGGTGGAAAAACTCTGGTCTTATAGAAATGATGTTAATTAGTTGTAATATTTATATAAGAAGAGGAAGAAGGAAAGAGAGAAGGGGAATTTGACCTGTCAAAATGTTTGCTATTTGTTATCAGTGTTTGGCAATTGATTGTTAAAAAGACATAGTCACAGAAATGTTTATAATAGTGGGTAGAGCAACAAGCTTACAGGAATCCGTAGATGCTCAGTGTACCAGTTGGTACCTTGAAACTCTGGGATTCTGTCTGCCAGTCCTCTGTTGAATCCTTTGTTCTTCCAGGTGACAAAATCGACACCTTGTAGCCCCTGCTTCATGGACAGATTCTCTATCTTATTGCATACAAAGCATTCTTGGAAGTGGTGTAAACTACAGTCGGACATCATTTGAGTAGCTGAAACTTCCCATCTGGGAAACTTAGGAAAACTGAACTTACATAAATCATGCTGTATGTCTGTTTAGCTCATAAACTTTATGAGCTTCCTTCCACAGAAGCATTTTTTGTAGCTTTGAAATGACTAAGATAACTAGTGGAGAGGTCCCTGATTAGTTTCAGAACTTGGCCAAATTTTGGAGGCATAGCTGGGTGAAGCATGGTTGATAGAGAAAGGTTGTAGCAGATTTCTAGTAGAAGTTAGAGTAAGTCTGCGTTGAGCTCTTACAGTAGGCCTGTCCAGCCATATAAGAATCACAGGCGAAATACAGCTTCCTGGAGCTGTTGCTCTCTGAGCAAAATCCAGAGGTGATGGAGAGTTGGAGCTGAGGTATTGATTTCCATTCGCTGTGTTTGGAAAACCTGGTAAAATGTCAAAGAATTGAAATTTCTGGTCTCTGGTCTAATTTTCTTGATTACCCTTTGTCACTTAGGCTTCTTGAATTACAAATATTCTTTGAATGTTTAGTGATGGTTTCAGGTGTCCTGTACTATTTCTGTTTTATCTGCCTCTGTATGTGATAAGATCACTGCCCTGATCTTATATTCTCCCTCTTCCTTTACTCCATGCTCTACTGGAGTTTCACAGTCACCTCTGTGCCTTTTCCCAGATGGCCTCCTCTGCATGATACTGTTTCCCTGGGCTTATTCTTACACATTAAAATCTCTCTTAAAAATAAGCTTTTTTGTGCTGCATATAGTGAAGCCAGATTAGGTATCAGTTGCCTCTTGTTGTTCCATCTCCCCAACTTTCATAGTGATCTTTTAAGTGATGAGCAGCCTGGAAAAAGAACCACAACTCATAGGGAATTACCAAACTTAGAGGGTATTACGAAAGTAACTTTCTCTCACGAGTACTCCTATAATTGAGTGGTCAGTAACCAATGACGATAGAGAATATAATTATTTATTGAATGCCTGATCCCTCAAGTGCATAGTAAGGTAAGTTGTCCTTGCTCATGCAAATAGCTCTACAGACTTTAACAAAAATGTGTAAAGAGTTGCTTTTTTGCTTTGATATTATATGTTAAACCTTTCCAGAGTTCACTGGAAACATTAGGACTCTTTGTGTTGACTTAAGTCCTTTCTGTTTGAGATGTGAATAAACAAAATGTAAAAGCATACAAAACTCTTGACGAGTGTTACTGATACCAATCTGATGGTTAGAACTGCCTATCGGAACCAGAGTTGCAAACATGCAAATTGTATGTGTATTTTTTTGGAAACAACCCTAAGTATTCCAATTACTTGTAACTAGCATCCTTAGTTGTGGACCAGCACTCTACTGGGTTATATGTATTTCAGAAAAAGCAAAAAGAACTATTCCAAAGAGTTTAAGTTTACTGTCACTGCAAGCAATTTATGCGTTACCTGAAAACTAGGATGTAAAGGTTTTGAAGTTCAAACAAGGAAGCACAGAAGTCTCATGATTCTGTATGACTAAAATATGCACGCGGTCAGATTTAGATCATTGCAGAGATCTTACTAGTCTCGTACTCTAGGAATCATTCTTTCTGCTATATTGCAAATGACATCTTCGTAAAAGAATTATAATTTTTCCCCTCATACAACTTAACATTCTGAAGAAAGCTTGTCAAAACATAATTGTAATTATGTAGCACAATATTTTGTAGATTTAAAGATGTTTTAAAACTTATTATATTTCTGAAGCTTCCAGAGACGAAACTAAAGGAATGTTGTGTAAGTACATTGCTTTTGTCTTTTCATTTCCCAAGGTAATTGTTTAACCCGTTTAGTTTCACACCAACATTTCTCCTCTGATTCTTCTGGTAGTATTACTTCTCAGTGAACTCTCACGTTTTAGTAGAGTGTTGTGAATATAGATATAACCTTCTGAACTCAACTAATAATGCATAGAATAAATCATTCCAGAGTTTAAGAATTACTACAGTTACATATCTCACCTTTTCTTTATGTATAACACTGAAAAATAAGTGACTAGATAATAGGAGGCAAAATAACTGAAAAGAACAGAGACGTATCTCTAGTCTAAACAAAACAGTGTATTTTTAATTGAAATAACATTCAGTAGATCTGAACATCAAAACATTTAACTTTTTCAAAGTTTTCAGCATTAAAAAATTAAGATGAAACACAATTAGGAAACAGAAAACTGCAACATTGTAGAGGATGGTCACTTTTTGTATGTCATGTGGCTTTAAAAACAAGTCAGATAAATGATGATGCCATTAAAACTGAACTAATTAAAGAAAGCTTCTTTTAAGAACTCATTAACTGCAACCTCATTTGCATAATGATGCATATTAATTAAGTTTTAATGAATCTGAATTTGCACCAAGCCTATTCATGTTGGCTTTGAAACAAATTGAACAAATTAGTTAAAAGCTTTTTGGAATCTACTTTTCACACCAAACAGGATATGAATGCAATCATCTCCACAAAAAAGAAATATTTTTCTTTTAATTTAATTCAAAGGTATGCAGACCCATCTATTAATTATTTTTAAATGCAATAATTTCCACCTTTTCGTTTCAAAATCAACAGTATTACTCATTCTTGAGCTGCATATATTATAAATGTATGTTGTGGGATAAAATCATTACAGCCAATTTATTGAAAATAAGGTGGAAACATTTGACTTCAGGGTGCATTTAGTTTACTTAATACATGGATTTCAATTTTGTTGGTAACCTTTAGGCATTTTGACTGTCTGCAGAAAAAGCGCTAAAACAGTATTTTTTATGTTGTTATCAATTTTTCAGGATATATGTAAAATGCTAAATTGCTCTTATAATACCCACTTCCTAATATAAGATTTCACAGCATTGTAAGTCTTGTAAGTATTTTAGGGTAAAAATAATTTCTAAGCTTTTAAAGGCTGTGTGTTTTTGCTTTAGTGGTGTTGGATTTTAATTTATTTTTTTTCATACAGACACACACATAGAAGAAGCAGAATCCAATTTTAACAAGTTTGCTTTCAGCTCATAATAAAAACAAGAATTACAGCAGAAACACTATTGATTTCCTTATACTCCATTGTGTCTTCATCAAGAAAGAAGAGATTTATGTAATTACTGCTCCATCTTTTGTTGTTAGAAAGCACTTTTTTGTAAGTCAGCAGATACAAAGGCTGGAATGCTTTTATTGTTAAGATTAAAAGATCATTTTTTTCTCCTTCCGTTAAACTGTTTTTCTATGATAGGCTCTTGGAAGAGGTTGACAATTAGGAAGATACTATGCATTGAAACCACACAGTCTTTATCATTGTTTTTCCAACATTTTATCCTGCCACCTTTTTCTCTTACTAAAAAAGCAACAAAAACTGCCCAGCCACCCAAAAACATCACTTCTGTCTCTGATTCTCCTTTGTTTCATTGTCCGTAGTGGTGTCCACTGACACTGAGCTGCTGCCAGTGCAGATTCCCTGCAGCAAAGTGCTATAAATGCTTTTATATTTAGTGGTATAAAATAGCAAGATGTTGTATTATTACCTGCCAATGATTTTACTTTCTGATTTTCCTTCCTATGCCATCAGCAATTTATCTTTCACATTCATTAATAAAGTTAAACTTGAGCATATATTATCTGACAGATTTGAGGAATACGTTCTAGAATTGCATTTGCAGTGGTGTAAATCTCTCTTGAATGTCCATGCCTTGAGTGGAAACCAGCTGTGCTGTAAAAGGCAATGAGCCTACTACCAGTATTTCTACCATAGCATTTCTGGGTCATAGAGTCAAACAAATGCCTTGGTATTCTGGTTATTTGATTCACAAATAATGAAGTAGCTGTGTGGAAAACTTTGCAGTGGAAAAGCAAATACGGATTAGATTATTGTGGTGAAAAGAGGAGAGGCTGAACTTGAATTTCCTCAGATTTATTATCAGAATTCCTACAATATGATTCCCCTTTTCTGTTGATTTCTTTTGGAGGAACGTGTCTTAAGGTACACATCATTGTCCAGTGTTAGAAAGTCATCAAGGCTAAGGAAAACTTTGACTTTTTTGTGATTTTGGGGGAAATGATAATATTCTACAGTCATTTTAAAATAAGACATTTCCCATTTTTAACCTTTTTTATCCTTATACTTTTATAGTGTATTGTAACTTGAAAACAAAATGAAGCTATTAAATATTTTAAGTACCATCTGATTTCCAAATAGGAATAAATTTTTATGAGATCACAACCTGGAATAAAGAAAAAGAATTGCTGTAAGTTATAGAGTCATAATTCTTTTGAATTTTAGGATCCTGGATTAACCAGTGAACATTAACACCATTATAATAACCTATAATTAAAAAAATAATAAAAGCAGTTGGGACCTTCCATTATGGTCCCTATTTAAGTAGACAGATATCATTACAGATAATAGTTCTATATTTGCAAGATATGCAGTCACCCTAACCTATAGGCTGTTACTATAACCTGTCATGTATCCCACTGCTTTGTACGTTACTCTTAATACTCAGATTTCTGGGCTTTAAGGCATTTCTTAAGCTTCTTGGAGACATAAAACACAATTTACAAGGGATTCTTCCTTCTGCTTTTGTTCAGAATTACTTTTAATCATATTTATCTGATTGCAAGAGGCTTTTCCTTTGGGTAATGATTTTTTTTTTTAATAGAAATTTAGTATGTAGAGCTGGCTGCTTTTGGGGGAGTTTTGACAGAAAGTGTCTTCCTTGGGGGAGGTCAAGGGTCATTGGTATTAAACTAGACAAGCTGGTAGTGCAATGTTAATGGAAATGGAAAGCAGATGTTTGGTAATTAGGGGAGATGTGAATGACAAGGCTTGAGAGGTACGGTACATGCGCTAGCTGGCACAAAGCAGCTGTTGTTACCGATTTCACTGTCAGAAATGTACACAAGTCAGACCATCCCCTGCGAGTTTGCCATAGCAGTGACAATTAGAAAAAATTGTATTTGATTAAAATAAGTAATATATCATACAAAGTAATTTTTGTAACATTTAGAAATAGCCTGGGTTAAATCCCACGAAAATAAACTAGAAACAGGCCAAGCTCACTGAACTGACAATCCTTAAAAGTAGTGAAAGTCAAGATGAGTATTGACAATTGATTCTAAGGCTTTTTATCGTGACAGAGAAAAAAAGAAAATTACGTAAGGTTTTCCAGGTTAGAAACTAATGTATTAGATGTTTTAAAATTAAAAAAAAATGCATTTTTTATCATTTGTATCTTTAGCAGAAAGTATTTTTGTTACAATTTATTAATGCTTATATAATTATTTAACAGAATTTTAATTCATCTTTCACTCATCTTTAACCAAACTTTCAGTCATCTTTTTGTGATTTATTTACTGTAAATTGTGTGGACCAAATTTTTATTGTTTTACAGTTAGAAAGCAACTGACTTGAGATGGACTACCATAAAAGGTGATAATACTATATTTGTTACGGCTGACCCTAGGGAATTTTGAGTATCTGTTCCCCATTAATTTAAATGAGAATTGGACCTTCACATTGCATTAGATAGCTTTGGAAACTTCTGTGGTAGGTGCTGTGCAAACACAAAACATCATGGTCTCCTCCTGTTGTTCTTTTATACTGTTCAAGAGCATGAGAAATAAAACTGAAGAAAGCATATACTCTTTAGTACGTCTTTAGTGCTATTGTTTCAGTAATGCCTGTACAAGCATCAAAATAATTGGAAAAAAAAGCATCTCTGTATTCAGCCTGCTTATGCCAAGGTGGAAGCATTGTGATCTTGGTCATCAAAAAAGACTGGCCTCATCTGTGGTTTAATATGTTTCATTCTTCCATTTGAAGTCTGTAGGAAGTTGCCTGTCAATTTTGGTGTTGCAAATTGTATTAAAGGAGTATCTCTTGAAAAGGTCTTTAAGGCATTAAGTCGTGCTCCATTCAGCCCTGCAGTGGGGTCTGATCCATACCCTGTTGACATCAGTGCAATTATTTCTGGTGGCTGCCTTAGAGAAGGAACATTCCTTGCTGTTCACTGGAGTTGAGAGGGAAGGTTGAAACTCTTGTCCTCTTGTCAGCAACTTCCCTTTGTAAGTAAAAAGAAGCTGTAATTTCCAAAGCTGTCTTCTGGGGGCATGCATTTCCAGTGTCCACCAGTGTATGCCTAAGATACTGGTTTCTAAAACACTTTGGGGAACATTAGATGTGAAAGATATGCTGTAAAGTGAACATCTCTTTCCTTTATGAATAAATGCTGTCTCAGGATTTCATTTGATAACTCCCTTTGTGTTAAAGAAATATAATAGGCCAAAATCATTAGAGATGATTTCTTGATGCATTGTTGTTAACCTGGTACTTGTCCTTTCATAAGGTGTGTCTAAATTGGATCTCTTTGTATACTTGCAATTATATTTAATTATATCTGAGTATGTGTCTTAATTCATGTATTCATTTGTGAATGAAAAATTCTACCTATCCATGGTAAAGGCTATTCAAAGTATTAGCTTTCATAAATGTGATTTAAAGATTTTAAGTCTTTAAAGGAATACTTTTCATTTGCTTGAGAAAACAGTTTCTCTCCCTGATACAAGTACACATGTAGATATAATTTCCCTGTAGTAGTTTTACCATTTTATTTCAGAAATCTCCTGGGAAACAACAAAAAGTTTGAATATAAAGAAATCATCTCATTTCTTTGAGGAAAAGCTCATTTTCTGAAGTTTGTTATAGCATAAAAGTTTAAGTGACATTAAAATATGTTCCCCAGGTGTAAAATAATTTCTTTTTATTGGACATGCCAAAGAGCATAATACATTTGTAATGATAGGCATTCAAATTCTGATAGAAGTTGCAACTTATACCTTTAAATTACTTAATTCCTTATTTTAGTTCTTTACTTTCTTCAGGTGTATAATTTTGTATTATGTAGGGGCAAATTCTGCCTTTAGATGTGCCCTTGCAGCTTTCATTAACTTGAATAATGTTCTGTATCCTGCATCAGAAGTAAATTTTTGGCCAATGCTATATAATTTTTTTCTCATGTATGTTCACTGCAATACAATGCTACTTTAATAAAAAAGGAGAAAAAATAGCGATACAGTAGAGTGAAGAACACAGTTTTAATTTTGTGGGTCATAATTCTAAAATCAAGTCATTGGTGGTTATATGACCATTCCTTGTTCAGGCAATGGGAGTTTTGCACAGGTAACCCTGTACTGCTGGATTTTCTGTGAGTGCCTTTAATATGATTGTGCTATGTTAAGCCATTTGAACAATAGAATCATAGAGATTACATCTGGAAGAGATGTTAGATCATCTAATCTTCAATGTGTCCTATAATCCCTTTTTAAATATATCTACAGATGGTGTTCTAACACCTTTTCTTAGTGATGGTTTAGCTGCTGGATTGTTCTTACTGCTGACTGAGCTATTCCAAGCTTATTTCCCTTTAATTTTGAGCTGTTTACTTAAAGAATTATTGGTCAATTTGGAATTAATCTTAAATAAGGATGAAATTAAAGTTGGAATCTGGCAGATTGGAGCCAAATCCTTCCTTTTGTAGTCATGAGAGCAGAAAGCCTGGGGTCAGATCCTCATGTAGTTGAAAGTGTAGTGATTGCACTGCATGTGATGAAGCTGTTAGGAATGCCCCAAGCGGAGAGAGTGGTCCCAGTTGTGCAGTACAAATGGGTTCGTGAAGACGTGTCTTGGGGAACCTGTGTGTGTTTGATGTCTGCTACAGGACAAGAGAAAGGGATTAGGTCAGAGAGAGAGCAGCAGGTGGATCCGCGTTGTTACCCTTGTCCTGCCTAGAGTACCAGCTATGTTGCAGCTTATGGCTGCTACTTTAGCCAGTAGCTTTAGCCAGTATCATCTGGCCTTGCACACTGTAGCTTGGGGTAGGAAGAAGGCAGTTCTGTTCTTTAATTCCCTAGGAAAATTCTCTACGCTGAAGGCTAATTAAGTTTGCTGTTGTGAAAATGCACAGGATATTTTCTGTTGGCATCACTGAATAATGCAGTTTTAGGCTATTTAGAATATATTGGTTATTGTGAAAATGGACTGTGTCACAAAAATTGCAACTGTGGTTTTTCATCATTGCCAATGGTAATTCTTAATCGTCTTTCAAATTAAGCAAGTGTTCTGACTGAGCATTTAGCTTTTGTATATGACATTATTTCATTACATTTATTTAGTACAATAGTGATTGGGAACAACTCAAAAATGCAGTTGACATCATTAATAGAAGAGGGATGAAACCAGGGGACTAGATGACATATATTTTTAATTCGGTATTATTTTTATGTGACTAGATGTCACATCACTAGATTTGGTGTAAAGTGGCAGTTGAAGTAATTGGCTGAAAATGTATTCCTTTTCTTCTTACTGTTATTTTATAAAGGGCCAAACTAGTCGCAGTTCATCTGAGTGTTGGAGGCTTGGGGATTAGGATCTTACTACTGTGATTTGGAGAGAAATGACTGATGAAAAGGATTCAGATATTTGCAAAGCAGTGAGACAGGTGCCAGGACTCCTTCTGTCACACATTGAATAGGTAAAAGTAAAACCCTGAAATGAATTATGGGATGTTTTGGTTGAAGGATTTGATGGGAGGGGACAGGTAGTATATGGAGTAAGAGAAGCCCTTCTTTTGAGAACTGGACTCTCTACCCCTACTTGTATTCGATTAGATGGAAAAGGGCCAAAATGGATATAATGAATTTTGCAAACAGTCATTCTGGTCAACTGTAATAAGTGAGAGATTACTTTCAATACACTATTTGCATAGCAATGTTGTTTTTAATTGTTGCTTGGAATTCATTCTAGCTACTTTTAATGGTACATTGATTTAGCTTTTATTGGAACCAAACATACATACATTTCTTGCATTTTGGCTTAGTATCTTTCTACCCAGTGGGAACCAGAAATAAGAACTAATGTATTTAAAATGTGAAAGGCAAACATACAGAAATGATTCTGAGTTAGCTTCTATTGCCATATAAATATAGTGTAGTTACTTGAATTCCGCAAGAATTAAACTCAGATCTTTTAAAATGCATGCAAATTCTTGCAGAATATAGATGAAAAAGTCACTATAACTGTAGAGGCACTTCTGCTCCCTTGATAAATGGGACTCCTAGACCACACTTTATTGAGTCTCTGATTTTTAATAATTTGAATCCTGCAAGATTTAATTCTGCATAATTCTGGCTGAAATCAGCTTTTGATTGAGTTGTAATGGCTGTGTTATTGTAAATATCTCTGCATGCTAATGTTGTGCTGGAATTCAATAATATTTAGATGAAGTTTCTAGCCTCAAGCAGTGTGGAAGTTGGATTTAGAAAGCCTGAAAGTTTATGTCAAAAAGTCATTTATTTTTGGGAATCCATAACATGCAGTGTAATAAATGGTCATCTCAACTTCCAATTTAAGTATATACAGTAGAATAGAAAACAGTCAATACAATCTATTTTTTTACACCCTTAAACTGCTGGACTGAATAGTATTGATTTAGAAGGATTTCATAGCCTTAAATGATTTTGTACTGTCATCATCCACAATGAGAACAGAATCAGTGACACAAGATGAGTAGGAATAAATCATGCTATCAAAATATGCAGCCCTTAGTGTAGTGTGCTGTACTGTTGATGCTATAACAAAAATATCCTGTCTCCAAAAAAATTTACTGCACATGCAGCTTTTGGGTCACATACCCGTGCTGCTTAGTCCGGAAAAAAACGCATGCATGTAGGATCAAATCTTGCAGTCCTTATTTAGAGTCACATCTTTCAGTATTAATACGAATTTTTACTGTGGTCTGATAGAATGCCTTAGCATTTGGTGGGGGGGGGGAATGAAAGGTAGCTATTTGATTAAAAAATAAGAGTAAAAATGCAAAAAGCAAATTACCATTTTGTAAACATTCACAAAGGGAGCAAGAAAAAAGACCGACAAATTTATTGAAAAAGGAAAAGGAATTGAGATCCAAAGTGAAATTCAAGAAAATTAGGCCATTTCACTGTTACCTCTGTTTGTACACCCAGATTAATTAGCATAGATATTTGCTCTCAGGCTTTGTACCCTAAGATGAATAGTGGGGTTCCAGAGAGGCCCAGGTTCATCACTGAAAGACAAAAGTCCCTCTTTCTGATAGTTCAATAATTTTGCTATATAGTGAGCGTGAAGAATAGTGATTTTTTTACCCTAAGTCCATAGAGTTATAAATATGATACATCCATATATATACAACGTTGTGAAATATTGCTATTAGTATGAGTTGAAAGCCTAATTAGCAGGAATAACAGCAACCAGACGTGTAGGAATAAAGTAACTTCTCCAAGCGAAATTCTGCCCTGTTGTCATCAATGACAAAGCTTCCACTGATTTTCCTGGAGTCACTTCTTTGCCCCTGCATGTTCCTTTTGTTACTGTGGTTTATATTGGAATAATTTATTTTATTTGTACTTTTTACAAGAAATTAGACATGTCCTGAGATATTTTTGTTGAGTGCTACAGGTCATTGTTTCAGTTAGGATTACGTTTTTTTATGTCATCGATCCTCTCAGAACACATACTGCATATGTCTCAGTGCATTCTTCTCTATGAAGGATTCGGCAGTTTTAATACCTCTCTGCCACATTGACTAGTTCAGCTTTTAGGATCCTCAATCAAATATGAATTCAAACATAGATATTTATTTCACTGCTTGTCTCATTACCCAGCAGAGTAGGTTTTGTCTATTATACAAAAAAGTAATTTTCTAAAGGTGTCTTTATGATAGGATACAAAACCTGATTCAGCAGCAGGTCATACTATTGATGATGGGCAAGACGTGGACATTCAAGGGCATGTCTACCCTGAAAACACTGCTCAGACATATCCACATATCTTCAAATTAGCTGCTTTGGCTACTGCTAGCTGTATAGTTGCAGCAGTATGCAACTTGGCATGGTCCCTTCAAATCTGCCAAGGAGTTAATCCTTGCAGACCTCCATGCTATTAGCAGTATCAAGGCTTGGCTAGGTAAAGTATGTCCATATGAATGACTGTCAAAATCAAGACTGCAGTCCAGATCTACCCCTTAAATAACAGAGCTAGCTTCAGTCCAGACTTGTTTGCTGGATATAAGATTTCTTACTTGTATAGCTAGCTAAAAGGCAAGTCATTATATACTGTTGAAGCGCTTGATACTGTTGCCTTAACATTTTGATTGATTTGATTAAAACAAAGCAAGAAGTAATGAAATAATAATGTATCTTCTTTGTAATGGCTACAAATATCTCAGATTAAAACTACAATTAATATTGCAAGGCATACCTCTCATAGAATGAAAAATATTGGAGGAATTTACCTCTGCATCTAAATGCAGGAATAGCAGCCAGGAGATACAGCTTCTGCACTGGATCTCAATGGCAGAGAAGAAAAGCCCCTTTTATTTATGTAGTAGTCCTTGTATGGAAGAAAAAAATGATGCTCAGAACTTTAGTAGACAATACTTATTTAGAAAGATTACCTTCCTTTCCCTGTTTCCCATACCCTCCCCTTCTTCCCTTAAAACCTGGGATAAAATGCAATTTAATTATCAGCTCTGGTTGTTGGTTGAGGTTTTTCTGAGCCAGCCAGTATCTAATTTCATTTTTTTTTGTCTGAAAGCAAAAAGTGAGACTCTTTATGAGACTTATCCTATTTCTCTTACTCCCTATATCTGTTAGTCAGCTCTTGCTGATTATTTTTGCTGTATCAACCTACAGTATATTAAAAGTGCTCTCCTTGCAAATGAAATGCCTTACAATTTAAATCTCTCACTAGGAGTGTCAGCATTGCCATGGGACATCTCCATCCTCCCAAAGCAAACAAAATTGACACAGTTGATTTGGTGTATAAATGTCTGCAGCTTTATTAAATATGCATTAAAGTGCAACAGTCATAAATTACGTGCACTCAGCCCACTCAGAACATAATGTGTACAGCTAAATAACTTTCTGACTGTACAACCTAAGCAATAAGGCCAACCTAAAGACTGACTGGAAGCTGAAAGTCAGTTCCCTAAAGTGGCTGGTATTGGAGTATCATTTTATCATGCTGCTAAGCAGCTCACCTTTTCTGTGTGGTGTGTGTGTATATACAATATATATATAAATATATATATATATATATTTATATATATAGTATATGTATATGAGTAGAGGAGGGAGAGGAATGGGGACAGTGGGATTTTTGTATTACTTTAAATTATCCATTTCATTTGCTTATATGTGAACTCTAACGTGGAAGGATGGGTGGTTTACTTCTTGGGTCTTTCTGTTTGCTATATGGAAAGAAAATCCTCTCAAATAAGGAAATACATATTGCTGATTATAATGGTGCTAATTTATATCTTGGCTATATATATAGCGATTTCATCCCCAAAAATGCTAATACCTTTCAAAAGCTGGATACATATAGGGATCACTCTTTTCCTTTAACAATCCTCCTTTTTCCTTTAACAATCCTCCTTTTTCCTTTAACAATCCTCCTTTTTCCTGTCATGAAATAAAACATAAATTCTATATACTTCTGTGTAAGAGAGTGGATTCTATGAAAGAATTAATTCTCAAAATGGAACAAAACAGATACCTTTTTAGAAGGACTACTACATTACCTATAATCCTAAATGCATACTCATTACACAGAGTAGTGCCATGAGTTTTTGATGGCTGCATGTACCATAGGTCTTTTTAGAATTTCATTTGAAAATGGCTTTACTAGTCTTTGTGCCTCCTAATATCATGATTTTGCACGAAGGGTGCAAGTCCTACTGGTAATGCTAGCCATCACACGTTGTAGTATTTGGGTTTTTCCTGAAGTTCTTTCATCTGAAAACTGACCAGTGTCAATATAATACAAACATTAGTTAGCGAAGGAGGAAATTGTACATTGGAATCTTCTTCCCGTTGTTAGTAACTTTATTTGCTTTAAAAACAAACAAAACAACAACAACAAAAACCTGAAGATTTATTTGCCTCTCTCTATTTATTCTGTCTAGAAAGTCGCTTTGGCTGTCCATAGTTAAATTTTTGTAGAAATACCCTTCTCTGTAAAAATAGCTGAAGCTATTAGGAGACATTAGCTTGTGTTATGAAAAGCATGACATTAGGATACTAACTTTCTGACAATATCTGTAATTTGTGTTTATTTTATTTCCTATTGATTTATTGCCATAAGTCTCTTGGCTCTCTCCCAAACATCTCTTGGAAACAGAATCAAGCAAATTAATTTTGTACAAGAAAAGATCTTCTGTAGTAACTTAAGGTCTGTCTTCATCATCTTGCTAATGATCACTTGTGTGTTGCTCTATACTTAGTTTATTTTTCCTTGCTTGCTAAATTCTTGGGTGCATGTTATAACTAGGACCTTGCTTCTCCCTTTAGAGAACACCTTTAATCCCCTATGATCTGTCATTCTTGGAAAGGGTCTTTCCTGAAAAATTGTTATTCTTTATCTTGTAGAGATTAATTCCTTACTATTTTTCTGCTTCACGGCTGGTCCTCATTTAACACTTACTATTTCATGACATACATTGCAGAATATAGAGCAGTTTGTTTCTTGTGACTATTAGTAGTTGATTTCAGAAAACTACTGGGTTATGAAGCATGAATTGATCCTGCAGCTTTCACTATATTTCCTCTATAGCTTAGTTTTGCAATATTTATTGACACTTATATCTTTTTTTTTTTTTTTTTTTTTTTTTTTTTTTTAATCACAAATCAAAGGAAGTGGTCCCCATTCAGACATTAAGTCTGGTTCATCTGGCCATCTCTAGAATGAAGGAAATGGGCACTGTATAACAGTGTATTTCTTATTGTCATGCTCCAAATATAGATAAGCCAGAGGTTATTTCAAGCTTAGGTTAGTTGCTGAATGCATAACCCTACTTCAGACAAAGTCCTTACCAGCTGCTCAGGGATAATGGTAACCATGCTGTTGTGAAATCACTTGACTGACTTTGGCAATGAGACACCATTTTAGGCATCTGTGATTTATGCTTTACATAGTGTACCAGGCTATCACCTAGGTATCTGTTTTCTCAGACTAGTGAAACACACTTTTATCTTTGTGTCACGCAATAGCTAGTAATAATCATGATTCTTTTGCAGGAGATAATAAGAGCTTACATTGTGAATGTGAGTATTTTGAAATTTCTGTTACTTAATTAACACAGATATTCCCTGCATAGAGCTTTGCAAATTTACCAAAAAATAACAAAGACAAGAAAAATATTCTCTGTGACTTATGAGTATTTTCAAATCCTTTCATTGCACACACTCAGCTTTTCAACTGTTCAGTTCACAAGAGTCTTTCAGTAACTACTTGAAGAAGGCACCCTAAAAGAGATGAGACATTCTCAGAAGAGATGACCCAAAAGAGTCTGTACCCATCATAATTAAAGCTAATCTCGAAATGTGGATCACTGAACTCTGTGTAAAAAAAAATGTGCTCTAAAAAAGGAGTACTTGAACTTTTTCTGAAAAAGGGTATCATATGGATGAATATAAAACTTTCATAGTCAAAAGTGGTGTCTTTTGTAAGAAAACTTGCACTTACTCATTCAAACAATGTAAAGGATTTGTGGCAGACTGTTTCAGAACTCTGCATGCAGATGTTCATGTGACAGCCACTATAGGCAGCAGTGACCTCACACCAGAAGGCCTCAGAAGACATTAACATCCTTGGAGACCAGTAAGACTGGAGGTCTTTTTTCTGGTTTTCAGTGCATGGCTTTTGGTAGGAAGGGGACCATTATTTGACTAAAAGCTGCCTCTCTTGTATGAGCCACAGACCTGATCTTTGTCTTGTTCCTTGCAAAGAAAAATTATTATCAGGTGACCTCTGCTGGGATCTGTATCCTTTTGAGCAGCCAAGCCCTGTTTTCCTCAGCTTTAATCACTGGAAGATACTAAATCAATATTTTTATCTAAAGATCTTTATATCTAGTTCAGCAGATAGGGAATTAAAATAAAATGGGATATGAAGAATGTGTTACTGGAAAAAGAATTTTGTATATTGGAAATAATCTGAAGCAAAGGCAAGAATCAAAACTTACCACAAACTGGCCTTGGACGCTGGTTGTCTAGTCTGGTCCCTCACATATATTCACTGACTGCTGTACTTTACTGCCTAATGAGGATTACTAGGAGCAGGTTTCCTTTTGATCAAAGGCAGGAGATGTATGTTTTTCTGTGCTGTTTTGTGGGAGGCAAGACACTGTCCTTTTGCTTTGTCTCTACAAATAAGACTTGCCATGAATGAAAGTGTCACCCATTATTTGGTAAAGCTTCCATGTTTGTATTCTTTAGAAACATAATTTAATGTTTGTGTGTTATGGTAAGAAATGTGTAATGTGTAGCATCTTATTTCCACAAAACCCCTGTGGAGACAATAATAAGATATAAAGTTGCAATTACATGTATTATATGGGATCGATTAGACTAGCTGGGAACACGTATCTGCATTTAAAGCAGCTCAGCCTCATTTTCAGTGCCCTTGATAAAATTTCTATCTATCTTTAGCATTTTTCATCAATTGTTTTCAGTCTACTTGATCACTTAGAGTATCACTTTCAAAGCCATACTAAGAAAATGAGTCTCAAAATAATAAAATGAACATGGTAAGTTCTTCTGAAGATCATATGAAGGGTCCCTCAACTGATACCACAAGTGCAGGCCTATGAGCACACTGCCTCAAAGTCAACTTCTCTGCTTATGCTGGAAACAAACTACTGTCTCATTCTGCCTTTGTAATACTCATGCTCCTTTGTTTGCGCCTTGTAATTCTCTTTCCATCTGCTCAGATTTTTGTGGGTTGGTTTGTATTGCAATTATATGCTTGCTTAGAGAAACTAAAAGCAGTAGGGGTGCTCCTTGCAGTGTAACTGGTCAGAAAATTGAAATCCGGCTTTGGTCAGAAAGAAGGAGCTATCTTTTGGAAAAATGTCGAGACGTGTACACTTGTTTTTGCTACTGTGAATGATAACAGGAAGAAATTTTCCAAATCATCGTAATTAACAATAACAAAAAGCCAGTATGCTTGAGAGTATTCTAAGTACTGATCTTGTGGCGCACTCAATTGGGAAAACCAGATACAAGGCCTGATGATCTGGATGGAAGACCTGAACCTTCAGCTCCCAGGTCTGCTGCTTATACCTTAACTGCAGGAGAATTAAGCCTTTAATATAGAATATATATTATTGCCTGCATGTTCATTAAAGGACTGAGATCATTCAGTTAGTACGTTACCATATAAACTAGAGATGTTCATGGAATGAACGAATTCGAAATACCTGAGGATCAGTTGAAAAAGAAAGAAAAAAAAAGAAGTGGACACAAAGCGCTCATAAAGTGCACTTTTAATCTAGACCTCCACAGTTTTTATTTATTATGAGTTAAATGATATTTTATGCTAAGACATAGACAAAGTATCGAGTAAGTGTGCTAGCAAATCTTTTTTCTCTGCTAATTGCTCTTTTTGAATATGTATAGTAAGTATACTTTCCTTGAAGATGCGGGAGTTTCTGAGGGAAATTTCAATCATGCTTATGAAATCAGTGTGTGTGAGTCAGCTAAAAACATGTTATAGACTGGTAAAAATTTCAGCCAGTACTGGCCCAGGTTTCAGATAAAGTACTAGACTAATCTTGTCTAATTATGCCTTTTAAAGGCTGAAAAGAGGTAATGTGAGTTATTTGAGACACAATGACTGCAAACAGTGTGCCTGCTCTGCATTTCTATTTCATATTGAGCCTGTAATAACCACAGAACATTGAAACAAGCTGTAGCTTCTGTGCATAACTGTTTCTTTTTCTTTCTGTTTTTTTGGGTTTTTTTTGTTTTTTTTGTTTAACAACCTGTCTGCAAAATCAGGATTCTACTTAATATCTGATTACGTGCATTGTGTCTTTTCTTCTAGGCACTGGTTCCTTTGGACTTTCTGAGTACTTTGGCACTCAGTGTTACAGTTTGATAAGGAATAAAATGAATCTGCAAGTTGAAAGACTTTGTGGAGAATACGTAAGTGCTTAGTTTGATAGACTTGAACAAGAAAAGGCTATTCTGTAACTTGTTTTTAGTTTTTCTTTTAACTGTTGACAATTTTATTATACTTTGCATTTGTTTTCTGTTTCAGTAAAGTAAAAATCAGAGCCGCTTAATTTAAACGATGTGTGCAGAGCTGTTTTAACATAGTGGATATAGCTCTAAAATGGATCTGAAGATGTCTGTTGACTTTCCTGACCATGTTGACTTTCCCGACCATATTGTCAGCTGACGGGTTGCTACCATGTCAGTTAATTTGGGGAATTAAGATATTTCATCAGCAAAATAGGATCAGGATATGTGCATTTGGTTTTGTAAAGTGCTTTGAGATCTTCTAATGAAATGCTTTCCAGGAGGACTAGTGGTTATTATTCTAATGTGGTGGTTAGCATTAGACCCTTGTCAACATATTCTTGAATCAGGTCCTGAGTTTACTTTTGCCTGTCTCTTAGGTAGATGTTTTACTTGCTTTTAATTTGCTAGGTACAAGGTGTTAGTTTTTTAATATCTTTGCAAATTTGTAAAAATTGAAGAAATTTAAGGTTACTACATATTCCCAAATGTGGAATTGAAACAGTACTGTCAAAAAAAAGAGAATCTAAACTGTGGAAATACTTTAGTAGCTACATGTACACAAATTAGCAACACATGATATTTTTAATTTTTGTAACTC
Source organism: Rhea pennata (assembly GCF_028389875.1). NCBI lineage: Eukaryota > Metazoa > Chordata > Aves > Rheiformes > Rheidae > Rhea > Rhea pennata. The sequence continues at coordinate 55,356,086 of NC_084667.1, forward strand.
AGTAAATGGTCAGATATTAGCAAACTAAACTTCTCATGAACACCTCAGTTTCTGGAAGAAAAAAGTGGAAAATACATTTCTTCTATCTGAATTAAATCTTTCCTTAACTTTCACATTTTTAACATAGATGATACATCAATTCCAGTTTCTGAGAAACAGCTGTTAACAAGTATTGGAAGGGCTTTAGAGAGCACACCCTAGAAAACAATAACAAAATTGTCTGAAGTGCTACAATTGCAAGGGTCAGCTTCAGGTATTTTACAAAAAGACAGTATTTAATTAGCTGCATAGTACACAAAATATGCCATAAACGTTACCTGATTGTTTTATCAGATGAAGCAGATATATTTTCACTGAGTAAGTGGTAAAGTATTTAGTCTGCAGAGTGGCATGGAATACTGTTTGAACAAGAAGTTTTATAGGCGTTAGTAACTTTCCTGCCACATAAAACTGACCAGATTAACTAGAGCTATTGGGTCGGACAGAGAATTCATCAATCTTGTTAGTGACATAACAAATGGAGATGTGTGAACGGCTTTTATAAGGGTGCCCTGGGAAAACAGAAGCTTCCTCGGAAAATGTGCTCTGGCACTGTATGATGGGACATGAACTATCACACAGCTGAAAATGCATTTCAGGAAGAATTAAAAAGTAGGAATCTAAAAGCCACATACCAGGTAAGTAGTGTCCCAGTATAACATTTTAATTTATTCATTCCTATGTTCAGTTTTTATCTTCTCCTGTTAAAGGGCTGAGATTAATTTATGAAAGAGTAGTATTAATTTATGGAAAAGTAGTTGTTGCCAACCTACTTGTGTACAGAGCTGAGATCAAATTCTCTTGTGCATCCTCATCTCCTATAGAAAGAACCATGATAAAGGAGGTATATATTTCTAATTAGAGCCAATAAAACAATACACTTGCCTCGTCCCTCCATATTAAGCAGGATGTAATTGCTTTTCAAATACTAATCTGAATTCAGTATTTTAACATTATTTGGGGTTTATTCCAAGACATTTTTACAGTATATTTTTGTGGTAAAAACTCATTTGCTGCACATTTCAAAAGATAGTAATATAGTAGAGGAGTGAGAGTTACATGAACACAGTCCTGCTTCTTTCTCTGCCACCAACTTTCTCTGTGCCTGGGGAAAGATGTACCACTCTACACATCATTTTACAGGTCTGTAAAGTATGGGTAATTATACCCTTCTTTAACAAATGCTTTGAGTTCTACCAGTGTGCCACATTATCATCTGCTTCCTTTCCATGATGCTATTCATTATAACTTGGAATGATTAAAACCACTATTAAGCTATAATTAAGAAAGTTGTATCTGAGCATTCAGTGGTCCAGGGAAGGCTGGTACAAATAGGTGAAGGTGCAGGTTTTTGCTAAAAATTTTTAAAGAGCGTGCTGGAACTCTTTCCTGAGGCTGGAGCAGGCTGTGTGGATTCCTAGATGGATGTGCTTTGACAAGAGCGAATAAGTAATTTCAAGAGGTAGTGAAGGTAATAACTTGGCTGGCCACTGAAGTAGCTTTTTCATTGCTGGTAACATTGCCTCTGCTGCCCAAGTTGAGTTTGAGCCTCCTGTTTCTCATTTAAAAATATTTCTGATGTAAGAGGCTAAAGTCATACAGGTACATTTTATATAGAGGTAGAGGGCAAGCTGTTGGCCACCATTCTTCTAGTGACAGTATTTTTCTTTTTTTTTCTTTTTTTTTTTTTTTTTTTTGCCATGTGTATGCTGGGAGATGTCTATACATTGTAGCATATATGTTTCAAAAGGAGAGGGCAAAAGGATAGTTCATCTCTGAACTTCACAGCTGGTGTCTTGTGAGCAATCATTAAACTATCTTGGCTTTGTTCTTAAGGAGTGAATGAAGTCTTAACAGTGTTGTCTTTTTGTGCTCTGGTACAATCCTGTGATCCGCTTGGTTTTAGAGATAACTGATAGATCCCACAGTGTCAGTGCTGATGCAAGTCTCCCTCCCCTGGCCGTAAGGACACCATCCATCAGTACTGTCAGAGCTATCATCCTGCTTGATGTTTGTGAGGGAGCTGTGTGAAGTGTTCACACCTTGTAGTTTGCCAGAACTGCTAATAAATGACAATAGACATCAGTTTGTTTCTCATGAGTTTGAAACTTTCATGAAGATGAATGGAGTGTGTCACATCAAAAAAGCTCAGTGCCCTCCACTACTGCTTTGGGATACTTTCAGAGTTCCCCCATCGTGGAGTGCATTTCGCCCATCTTGAACAGGCTGTGTGGTTATTTCAGTAGAACCATTCACTGTTAACAGAATATTTTGGTACCATTTACTGCAGGTTGATGTGCTTTTTATGGCTATTTATAGTATGTAATCAAGGGGATTATTAATAGTTACATATTTTTTATATTCCTATGTCTGCAAAGCTCACATTAGTTACCTCTTTAAAAGAAAAAAAGGGCTGTATTGAGTTTATTTTCTTTTGCATGTATGATTTCATGCATTTTTCTGTTACTCTCATATGAGCAGGTTTTGGTCAATTTTATGCTAATTCACTGTACGGGAGGTGAACAGCACTAAGATGTTTAAACAGTGGGAACTAGTGGGAACATGCTGACATGTGCTGAAACCTTTATTGCTTTTTTTGAAACCTCTGACTTCACTATGGCTTCAGCTTGTCCCCATTGTATCACAGAGTCACTGTTTTAGGATGAGGGAAATTGCATGAGCAGAAATACTGGTTAAAGAATAGATGCTGCTGTTGATCTGCTTGGCTTTTCCACATGTTTGTGGACATATGAAGCCAAGGACTGTGTCATGTACATGATGTTTCTGTCCCCGTGGTCTGTTAAGGCTTTCTGAGTTTGTGGTTTTCTACAAGTCCTGATTTCTAAATCAGTAACACTAAGAAAGTCAGCAGTGAATCCTATTACACTGAAAACTGAAAACCATTTGGCAGCTAGTATAAACTGAACAAAAGTGTTTTCCGCACATATTATGGAAAACTTGCTAACAACTTCCTTTTATTCACAGTCTATCACTGATTTGTAATGGATTCTGAGTCTATTTTAAGCATAGATTATATCTGCACATTTTCTATTTCCTTCTGGGGTATATCTTTTCTTCCTTAAAATATAGCCAAAATCCTGCCCTTCCGTGTGGTCTTGCTAACCCATGTTTTGTCTCACACATGAAATTATGCTCTAAATTCTATGTGGAAGGGACTGTTCCTACTTACTTTAGCGTGAACTGCCTAGTGTAATTTCATGTACTGTAAAGCTAATAGTTAATGATTAAAAGACTTTTTCTGGTTATATGCAGTTCTGAGATGGCTTTGATGCTGATTTTGCAAGGTTTAAATGAACAGGCTGTGTGACACACGTTCTCATTTAAAATTGTCCTAAAGTGAGCTTTTAAGGCCAGTAAAGCAAGCAGTAAAGTAAAGAAAGTAGAAATGGTATATTTTGTATATAAATAATAGCAAGGAGAATTGTGATAGTATTACATTGCCATAACCTTAAGGAAGTCTATGGCAAAGTGAAGAACAGAACTCAACTTTCCTAGATTTCAAGCTAATGGCATAAAAATCAAGAAATTTATTTTAATGTCCTGTGCTTCATTCACTGATGTATGTTTTGCACAAAGAAGCAGAAAGCAGTCTGAACAGCTTCACTTCTTGAAACCTGAGGTCCTTCTTGTCTAATCAAGACATTTCTCCAAATTAAATGTATTGCTATTTTACTGAAAGACAGAATTCTGCGTGAAATTTCTCATGCTTTTAAACAAGTAGAAACAAAGGAAGAATATTGCTGTCATGCAAAATCATGCTAGTGTTCGTAATGGGTTTATCATTTCTTGGTTCAGCTTCTGGCTTTGTGTGGAAATGTGGTTTGGTAACTGCAGATAGCACAGCCAAGCACATAGATTTGAAATGCGGTTTGGCTAAGCTTGTGCAACTTGGGTCTGCTGTGTTAAAAACCTGGGATATGATTCCTACTGCACCACAAATGACAGCTCCTGAGTTAATCCATCTGCAAAATATGGCAAATGATACTTGTCTCTTTTTTAATGAGGCCTTGCTGCATAATAAGGGTTATGTAGTGCACAGAATTATTAACGACAGATGAAAAACTGAAACTAGAACTTGTGGCTCACTGCCCATCATATTTTTTGCTAGGCCAAAGGGCGCTTTACAAAAGTAATTTGCTTGTATGCTCTGGAGCTGTATATGAGTTTTTGTGAGGCTTGGAGTATACTGGATGTGATTAGCATATCAGGAGTGCCATGGCGCTCTGGACATGCCTGATGTAGTTAGGAACTCAATGTGCTGGAAACAGTAACTCAGTGGAGTTGGCATGTCAGGAACTGTGTGGCACAAGTACTCTTATCACAGATTTAGTTCATTCTTGGGAATGACTGAGTGGCTTCTGCTGAAAATATAGAGAAGATAAAGAAGAGGTAACTGAGACAGAAAGAGGAAGTGTGGACGACTGTATCCCAAAGTATTAATGCATGGCGAAATTAGAATTATAAGTCTATAATTAGAAGTTAAAGACCACCTACTGAAATGTAATGGCTGGCTTATCCTGGGGCAAAAGTAGGCTTTTTATCTGGCTTTTTTATAGACAAAATGTCCATAGATGCCGATGGGAATTTTTCCTGGCGTAAGGAATGCTGGAATGCATTGTAGCTAGTAAGGCTTATTTTGCATCAAAGTTTGGTGGGGAGGTGTTGAATTGGGCAAGTATAACTTTTAAGGACACTATGATGATATATGTACCAGTAAGCAGACCCTTAGTTGGTGTTAATTGTCAGAATATTGTTGAAGTTGATAGAAATATAATGTACATAGTAGTTGAGGAATTAGTCCCGTTGGGGAGTTACAGGCTGAACTTTGATAATTGGGGTGGAAAGAAAGTGGGAGCATCTTTCTTCTACTTGTGTCTCTGCTGTGTGCTCTGCTCAAACTTCCTCTTGGTTTCCTAGCATTGCTGATGGTTTGAGGAAACCTGACTGAAGCTGGACCATTTATCTGTGAAAGGGATGGAAAAATACTCATTTGTATACGATCCCATTTTTCTTCACCAATCAGTAAATCACCATCACTTTCTGAAGTACTGCTGTTAAGGGGCATTTAGTAGCGTAATTAAATCTTTGCAAGTGCGTTGCACATGCTTTGTTTGCACAGAAGTTATCAGTAAAGCCCCACATTCTGTAAGGCATTAGTACAGTATGGCAGAAATAAGTATATCATAGAGCGAGGCAGAGGGCTAAAAGACTGTCATATGTAAGCTATTAGTATAATTATATTTTTTAAGTGGTGCCCTAAATTAGTTACTTGAACCATGATTCCAATTTGTGTAGAAGAAATAGTATAAAATAATTTATATGAAGGCCTCAACCTTTTGTTTAAGTCAACAGCATATAAAATATTTTAATTTTTTTTTATTGTTGAAGTTCCATAATCTATGAGGCACTCTTGTTCATGAAGTAGCTTGTTATTAAAATATAATATCATGTTCATCTGTGATTATTATTTTAATTCAGTGTATGGTTGACTTATACAAAGCTGCCTGAACTCTTTCAGTAACCACTCTCCATTCGCCTACATTACATTTAATTTATACCAAGATGATAAAAAAATTTGATTTATTTTACAACAGATCAGTAATTGTGCTCTACAAATAAGTCTGTAATGATAATCAACAGCATTTTCAACATAATTTAATTTGTCTTCTCCCGAGAGGTAGTTAAATGCAGTAATAATAACACTACTGTTATGGACTCTGCTGCAGTTAATCATGGCCTGAATATGCAGACAGCCCCAATATTGTATTGACAGAAATTAAATTAACCATCAGCTTGGGCAATCAGTGGCTGTACAGCTATTAAAAGTAATAAAGGCAACAAACCCCAACCATAGCCAATTACGTTTTGACATATAAACGAAAAAAGACAGATGCTTTTGATTTGAAATTTTTATTTCATTGAAAGTAAAGACATATCTTTTCATATACAGTATTTCCCATGCCTTAATTAACCAATAATATACACCACAGGCTAAGAGTCATACTGACATACTGTAATATCACAGGTATATTTTGAGTGCCTCCTAATTCAGGCATTTTCATATCTCCGTACACAGTGGTCTGACATAGCATGTTGTTACAAAAGGCGCAGCTCAAAATGCATGGACCAGAAAAGGTACAACCAACATTTAAAAACAATTTTAAGTGTTTTAAAAAAAGTATTCTCTCTGTTTTGAGTATGGCATGTTAAAATCATGTTGAGGTAGGAAGCAAAACCCTCAAATTTTCTGGAAAGAGTAATGACATGGGTTGTATTTTGCAGAGGAGGAAGGAAGAAGAGTTATTTTCAGTAAGTAGGTGGTTAGCACTTCATTTTTTTTTTCTCTTACCCAAAATGAAATATCCATAACTTGCTAAAAATTAATTTTAGATTTTATACATTTTAACATTGAGTTTGGCTAGAAAAAATGTTTTGTTATATGCATATATTCAAAAGTGGCTATTTGTTTATATAAATATTAATGGTAAAAATATCTCAGACTGTAAGTTAAGTACAACTTGTATATTATGTTGTTATTCTTAAAACAGTAAGCATCAAACACAGCAACTTAACAAAGGATATTCTGGAGACTTGCAGACTTATCTGCTACTTCAGAGAATGTTTTATGATCTTAAAGAACAGTTCCTGGTGTACCAATAACTTTTCTGAGAGTGTGAAAAACTTAGCATTTGTTTTAGTTATGTCATAGCTTTATTTTTTCAGACTGGTGACCAAAGTTGTGAGAGGATGTGTGTTATGAGAGGATGAAGCTTTGCAGACCAGAACTGAATTTGGTTGCCTAATCCCATAGAAATCTATAACAGATTTATTCCTGATCCAGTGAAAAACATAAATGTCTTTTTAATTTGACACATACTATTACTGAGATTAGTATAATTATTCAAGTTTCTGAGCACTTTGCTATTTGAGACCTTAGCAAGGAGTGGAGAATAATCCTTCACCTATAAATCTTTAGACTTACTAAGTTCAATATAGTTCACTTACACAGAAAAGGAGAAAACTCCTGCAGGAAGTACAAGATTCTATGGATGGGGTTATGCAGGTCAGACCAGGAGTTCATGTATTTTAGAAATTTTCATCTGGCCTTAAAGGCCATGAATTGAAGTTCTTAAAAAAAGTTTGCCCAAAGGCAAAGGCAAATTATAGAGCAACCCTGACTGTATAGTTGGAAAGACAGAAGATGTTTTCAGTCTTAAAAAATCAAGTTGTTCTCTGAGCAGTGGAATCTACGTGGCCTAGTGTCCTACAGATGCTTTTGGCAGACCTTTGCTTGGCCCCAGGTTGCCCCTGCACTAAGCTCTGTGGGCAAAGCAGAGCGTAGGCTTTAGCTGAATTGTGCAGCAAACTCACCGTGTGCACATACTGACTGACTGGGTACTGTCAAAAAGAAAGGTGTACTAGCCATGTTCTTCTGCTCTTCCTTGATGGGAAGTCATGGGAGACTTCCCTCTTCAGCCACTGTTTTTTACAAAACTTACAGGAATTTAAAGACCTTTAAAAGTTCTACTCTTCTTTCAAATGTAGTTGCGATTAGCCAGTAGTTTCAAAAGACAGGGAGAGAGACTGATAGGCAAATACAAAATGTTTCTCTTGTTTCATAAGAAAACAGGCCAAAATTGAGTCGTCTCCAGCCATTTTGAAAATGGTTATTCTGTAGTGCATGTGACAGACCACAATGTTACAAAGACTTCACTGGAGCTCACAGAGTCATCTCTGTAGACCACATGTTCTTCCTTGCCTATTAACAGTCTTGCTATTATGAATTTCTTCAAAGACATTTTGCTCTACCATTTTGATGTATATTTTACATAGTATATGTATTTATATGTATTACCGCTCATAGTATGAGTGTAATAATATGCTGTCAGATGTTAATGTTTAGAAAGTAGGATGGGTTTAGATATGTCACATAATAATATGACTCAGATTTTCCTAAGTTGTACAGGACTGAAAAATTCCTTTCCATCTGTGTTTATGGACTTTAATTTTCTTAGACTTCATAAATAACTTTCCTTTCTGAAGAACAATAGTTTTATAAATATGTAGTACATGAAGGCCAGTATCTATTAGGCACTTCTTATGAGGAAAGACAAATATAAAACTTAGGGCTATTTCAGTGATGAGTTATCTCTCCCCTCGGTAGCCAGTAAGATACATGTCATAACAGAGATCAGCTATCATTGTAATGTAGTTCTTCTCTATACAGCATGTGTTTGTAAATGGTGTTGATTACTGACAAAAACTCAGAGGGTGGGAGATGTGATTCCTGATACTCACAGGGCAGGAAATACAACTTAGGCAATGAATATTGTATCTGACGCATATTTGCTTCCACACCATAACTTTCTTCAAGGCTTTCTGCAAGTTTCTGTAAAGCAATCCAAAGCAATTCTGGCAATTCTGTTTTCTCAAGCACTAGTGCATGTCCACTTATATTTGTCCAAGACATACAAGAAAAGCAAAATACAGAATATGGAAGTAAGCAACAGCTTGCAACTTTATTAATTGTAAATTGATTCAACAGTTGTATTTAAATAATGAGGGTCCATGGGAAAATAAAACCAAACTTAAACTGACATGCAGAATTAAATGCTACCTTTTGCCTGTTTCAACATACAATTAAACATGTGTTTTACTCCTTACCATTTGTGAGGCTGTGGACAGGGAATGACTTAATATGGACAAGACAAACCTAGAAAATCTGTGTTTGGTACCAGCCACGTATTGCAGCAAACCAATTGTTCTTTTTTATTCTTTCTTTCTTTCTTTCTTTCTTTTCTCTTTTTTTTTTTTTTTTTTTTTTCCTCCAGCTCTTAAACCTTTACAGTCTAGGCTACCAGGGATATTTTGAGAAATACAAACAGAAATTAAGCAACCAAAAAATCTTTAAACATATTTGTTCCAATTTTGCCTTCTCTGAAAAATTCCTCTACAACTGCTCTTCAGCCGTCACTCAAAATTATCTGATCAGGGGGATGGAGAATCTAGCAAAATTGCAAAGAACCTTCAGAAAGGTAGGTGAAAGCAAAATCTGAGATCAAATGGGGGTTGCAACTAAGAAAACCATGTCTATCCTTTGGTATCCCTGAGTCTTGTTCAGCTTCCTTGGCACTGGGCAATATTCAACCTAAACACATTTTGTCCTCTTCCTTTTGCTCTGCCACACATCAATATTTTCCCTTACTGACTTGGTGAAGAGCATGTAATTTGTGTATCTAGTCTGCTGTGTCCTAGTCATATTCCTTCATCAGCAGTCTCCTGTTCACTGGTTAACTTTACAATTTTTTTCTATTTAGGTCCTAACATTTAGAGATTCCATCTCCAAGCAGTTTTTTTTCCCTAAATGCACAATTATGAAGTTGCAAGCTAACATTTTGCAGACTCTTAGAATTCGCTAGTCCACTAGAGCCAGGAAATTAGGCTTCATGTTGCCTTTTTACTGTTAGTGGTCACAGGGGAGCTGATCCCTGAACACCTTTGCCACCTTTTTTTTGCCTATTTAGGAAAGAGGTTTTAGGAGGTTTTTATGCATGTGAAACTGCAGTCTACTACCAGGCCCCGTTTTCCACAACAGAATTACAGCTTGTCATTGACTTTAATTGCTGGAGACTCTTTTCTTGTAAATACTACTTTACAAATGCTACAAAATGAGGCAAGGTTTCTATAGAACTTCAGTTAATGTTTTTCTGAGTTGCTGAAAAGTGTGTAAAGCTGAGCAGTATTGTCCTCACAGTCCACGTATATATAATTAGCCTAATTAGATGGTTCATATCAAATGGTAGAATATTTCTGCAATAATACTGTACAAAAGCCTGTGTACGTTTTACAGGTGTTTATAGACATAACACCCCAGAAATATTTCTGTACCTTCAAGAAAACACTCATTCCATCCTTATTTCCTAATTTTATATATTTTAAGTAATGATTAGAGAATAAAAAACACTATGTTGATATTATGTTAAGCCTAAATAATTAAATTATCATTTGCATTTCCTGAACTTAATTTTAAGGTTCTTAAAAACTATCTCAGCTATGGATGATAAGTATTTTTCATTCCAGCTTTTCCTATTAGCTTACTAATAGTGCAGCTTACTATTATTACTATTTATGGATAGCATAAAATGAGCAGACATTAACATTGAATAGCTACTACTTTAAGCTGTTAAATTTTGCATTCCTTCTCTTGGATATTGATGACCATAATGTTGCATTGTCTTATATTTCTCTTATCTAAAATTGTCTTGGATGATAAGTCACTATTTTAGAAGCATTTATCAGTAAGAAACAAATAGAAGTTAGTGTTTATGTACAGTTTGTTATGTATATCTGCATATATGTGTGTATATATATATGTAAGATCACAATATTATTAAGCATATTTTAATTAAAAATATTTACCTGAATTAATAGCAGCCAAAACTGTACATATATGAAGAATAGTGAGGTGGTTGTGGAGTGATTTGTATTACTAGGTAACTGAGTCAGTGCAGAAAACAGTTTAACTTACTTACAAACTTTTACTAAAAAAGCAAAGCTGTTTTTTGATGTTTCTTCTTTATTTTACTTTAATAACAAGGGTGTTGGAAATGATATTTCATTTTGTGAGAAAGAGAGACCAAATGTGAGAATGAGACCAAATGAATGTAACTTCAATAGAAGAAAAATTTTGGCTTTTAGTTAGAAGATCCCTAAACATTCCTGTACTGTGGGTTCTTATGATCTTTTTGTTTTGTGATTTTTTTTTTGTAATAAATCCTCTCTTTCATTCCTGCTGTTATTTCTAGACTTGAACAGTGTTGACCACATATTGCATATTGGATTATCTGTGCTTTTGAACTTTGATATCTTGTCACAGTTCAGTAACACCTCATCAGGGCAGATGTGAACAGATGATCTTCCTGTGTATCCTGTCAAGTTGTAGACTGGAAGAAACAATTGCTTGAGGCTGTATCATTTGTATGCATTATGTTGCTACAATTAATTTTGATCTAACATTAATGAAAGTATGTTGAGACTAGTATATAAAGAAACTCTGTGTCCATGGTCACAGAGGCTTGGGCTGGTATTTCACACTCTGCTCTCTCAAAGAGATAGGACGTAAAACCACATGAGTGAATCTGTGGTATAGGAGTTGATAAGTCAATAACTTGAGGATTAACTTGCTGTCCACTTTGAGTAAATAAGAAAGTCTTAAAATACTTTCCTTGAGAGTGGATGTTAAGGCAGATGCTATAACTGCAGTTTATGTTATCTAGGCTACACTTTTGAAATAGTCATTTGCTTGAATTAGTAGCATTCTCTACGTGAACATGCCCTCTTCTTCACAGGATGTATCATGGCATCTGCATTTGACTGGCTGTGGTGCCACAGGCTGATTGCCCAGATACAGACTAGTGGGAAGACGTAGTTTAGTTATAAGCAAAAGTTGAACATAGAGCATCACCTCTGTGAAGCTACCATTGTCCAGAAGTCAGACTGGCACCAGATCGAAACAGAGGACCGTAACTTGAAGAAACAACCTAGTGTTTTCATAGAGCTTGTTTATACTTTAGAATACAAGCCCATATAGGCATACAAAAGTTTTTAAGTGCATTGTTTTATTAAAGCTATAATAGCTGAATGAACCATTCTCTGATCAACTTTTTGTATCAACCTTCAATCCCTGGACTTCTGGTCATTTCCAAAACGTTACAAGGATATATTTCCTAATACACTTTGCTAAATATTTGCTAAACTGAAATACCTGATGCAGAAGTCTGATCTTTCTGTTTAAATTTTGCCTCAGTTGCAAAATTTTGCAATTTAACTCAAATGACGCAAAGAACAGACTTAAAGTGCAAACTACATATTGTCCTCATAAAGAGAGATGAGGGAATAGAAATCAAGTATATTAAATGAAACATATTTAGTATAAATGTCACTAAGTGTTTCTGTGTATCAAACTTTGTTTTGGGGACAGTAGCAATGCAGGAAATACCATTTCAAACTACTTAATCATTCGTCTTGAAAGCTTTTATTTTTAAAACAATTAATGGACATATTATAAACAACAACTTCATCATTTCCCCCTCTTACTCTGACTTTGCCTTCTATTGCATTGCAGTATTTCCTTTCTGTCCATGACATCATCTTAACCCTCACTAGGGGAAGGGGGAAAAGAGGCAGAGAGAGAAAGAAAGAAAGAAAGAAAAAAAACCCTTCCTTGGCAACAGAAATACCTTAAAGTGTAACATAATTACCATCTCTCTGCCCTTTCTCCCCCCGCTGGGACTATTCAGCAAACCCTACAACATACACTTAAATCTTCAACTTCTCAGAGACACTACGTGCAGATGGGAAAGATTTGATTAAAATTACAGTGCTTTAGGTTCAACTTCACCTATTAAGAAAAAAAAGGATCTGGTGCTGGACTTTTTTCCCAGAGAAATAACTAGGCCACAGTAATTACAGACAGGGCCCTGCTGTGCGCCATGAATAGGATCCCTGGGGTGGTATTTTCCTGTTACCTGTCTTTGTAGGGCTGTTGACATCAACATGAATGATAACCATGCCAGGTTTCTTTTCTTTTCTTTTCTTTTTCTTTTTTCTCTTTTTTTTTTTTTTTGATTTACTTTTTTTATTCTTTTTATGCCTTAAAAAAAGAAGGGGAGGAGAAAGAAAAGAGAATACGCTGTAAGTGTTGTGATTTACATTTTTTTGTATCAAGGATGCTTTTATGTACTTTGCTATACGTCTGTGTGATTATTTTCTTAAATTATTTTTCTTGAAGGTGAATTTTGGCCTTCAAACAATGAAGAGACCAGCACAAGGCAAGAGATAGGCACGGAGCATTAGACATTGTGGAAGTTTAAGTTCTAACACTTTTCTCAGTTGTCAGTCTAGGAGGAACGTTCATTTGGAGTGCCGACTCAATTTGAGACAGTTGACTCTTAAAATTAGGTACTGCACACCAAATTAAGTTCATGTGTGATTAAAGCCAAATTTGACATTAAAAGCTGTATTTTTGTTATTTTTTCAATTGTAAAGCAGTTTCAAAGGTAAAGCCTTCCTCTGTTCTACATTCCATTACTGGAATGGAGGTAGGAATAGAGACTTGCCCCGCCTCAGGAATGGAAAAGAGTCAATGGAAACAGTGCAGAAAGAGACTATCTAAATGAGAATGGTAGAGAAGTGGCAATAAACAAATTGAGAAACATGTTAGGATAGGGCAAAAAAAAGTAAGGAAAGGTTAGACTGAACTCTGACTATATTTGGCATGTAGGAGAATCAGATGGAAGTTAGAAAGAGAGATACTGTCTGGAAATATTCCCAAAACATCAAAAGCTTAGGAATTAGAAAGGAGAATAACAGCAGGAGTTAGAATGGCATATATGTAATGTTTGTTGGAAGAATCAGAAAAAAGACAGCAAGAGCAGATTCCTTCCTCTCTTGCTTCTCTATGTTTATGAAGGAAGCATAAAACACCAAAATATGTCCAAAATGACCAGCAGAGAGTCTTGCCAACATGAGGCATGGACTCAACTAATAACAACCAAGTGAAGGCACTCTTGCCTATATTCAGTTCTACTTTTTTGAAGATGGCCTTCATGATTCGGGAATCTGAGGAGAAGGCAAGATAAATGAGCCATTGTTCTATCAACTCTTGGGTGATATTTGCCTTGCAAGTGGCTACTGCTAGCTGTCCTAAGTAAAGGTAGCCTATAAGGAGCCTGTCTAACAATGAATTGCTAGAATAAGTACAGGTAGGTCAGGATAATCAGAGAGGTGTAGATAGTCACTGACAAAGAATCCTCATCCTGTCCCAAGGAGTCTTTGGAGTAGTAGATACTTAGGGCTAGCACAGCAGTAAAGTAATCAGCTTTTGTAGATATCAAGCAAAGAAGAGGTCTGAGGAGGAATGTATGCATTGAAAACTCTCTGAGAATATTAATAGGCAATTATTTCATGGTAGGATATCTGATAAGCCAGAGAAGGAAGCTCATCACATCATGAATTGGTCACAGGTGGGAATTACTATCTTACTGTTGATTGAGAAATGACACATAGGCTGAGGATAGGACCTCTGCTCGTCCATAGAAAGCAGGACAAGGTGTTTGTTTCATGTAATAACAGAACATGGGGCTAGACAACAGGATACAGAAAGAGGAATGACTTGGTCAAAGCCACAGCCTGAGAAAATGGTCTTGGCAGCAGAATTCTGAATGAGTGGAGTGTGACTGCATTTGTCAAGAGCAGAGAAAAATATGTTGCATTGATCAACAGAGTTGGGAGTCTGGATACATTGCTTGGATGAATAGGGTGCAGAAGGAATCTCTGCAAGGCTTGGAGTTTGTCCTTGGTGAGGACATAGACAGAGTCTCTGAGAGGATTCTGACTTCGCAGGCCTCAGTGACAGCCAAGCTGAGGAGCTGTCCGCAGTGATTAGGAAGAAAAGGAGAAGAAGCTATATCTTTACCATGTTAACCTTGAGCTGACAAACTGATATCTACAAAGAGATGTGTGAGAGAAAGGCTTAGGTTTTACTTTGGACGGGGAGAGAGAGGCTGGTGCTGGAGGGAAGGATCCACGAGATGTCTGCATAAAGAAGCTAGTTCTTAGAACTCCACCAGGAAGGAATGCTGTTGGCTGCAATAATCCAATGCCACAAATGCCAAGACTCTGTTTAATTTGCTAGAACTGTGATACAAAAATGAGATTTGCTATATCAACAACAAGCTAAGATAAGGAACAAGTGATGGGGTTACTATGGGAGATTGAGTGTCAGAAGTTAGAGAATAAAACTTGATGGTGCTGTTTCAGAGGTGATGTGTGAAATGCTAGTGCTTTTGAGGAACACCACCTTAAGGAGGAATGGATGAACAGTGTTGGGTGAGGCTTTGTTCTGTGCACATTTCTGGGGAATATGGGATGGATATTAATGCTTATGATGATATTTCCTCTTTAGTTATTGAAAGGGAGAGGGATGAGAGAGCCATCCTTGGAAACTGTTGGAGCTCACCCTCTGGCATCTGGGATCTTGATAGATCCCAGTTTTCTTACGGGAGTACTCTTGAATCTATCTGCACAGTGCTGTACTGTGCCTATGAGTCACATTATCTATTCTGTTCTTTTTTCTGTTTTCTTTTTGCTTTTATGGGCTCTTGTGTTACTGGTTTTATTTTTTATTTCCTGTGCTGACCCTCCATTCTTACAGTGTCTTTGTGCCCTTTTCTGTCTCTTACCAGCTTGCTCAATATTCCTCCGCTTCAGTTCCTCATTTGCTACAATGACTGTTGCTATTGCCATCTCTGAGCATCTCTGAGCATCAAGCATCGTATGAGGCTCTAAACTTCTGAGATGCACTTAAACACCATAAAGGGAGATAGAGTCCCTTTGCACCTCTTTGTTAGCTCAGAGACTGGTTCCTGTGCTTTGAGCAGACAGTGAACTGACAAATTCAAGGCAGGGCTATTCTCCTCACTCACTCTTCTCAACTCCCCCAGCCTTTGTCCATCCCTCCTTTCTCTTTTTCCTAGCAGCTTTTCCATGTGCACGACAGGAGAAATAACTGTTTTCTTGCAGCTTTTGGATGTCCTTCTTAGTTATTTATTTCTCTCTTGGGCAGATGTGAACTGTAGCCCTTTGTGTCATAGCTTGCTCTCCTGACCAGTGAAAACTGTCTTGGCTCACAATACACCTCCTTTGATGGAATGTCCTCAGCAGAGTTAAGAAACTTTTTATCTGCTCACCTTCTCTAGTAGTTTTTGCAAGGAATTTGCTTACCAAAGCTGAGTTTTCCCAAGCATACTCACAGTTCTGATGATAAAAGGTTTCTGTATACTGTAGAGTGATGCTGAGCTGATCCAGTTGTATTTAGTTCACATTAATCACATCCTTTTACTCAAAACAGTATAGCTCTGATATAAACCAATTAAGCTAGTGATGTTTAGACAAAGAGATTAATATAGCTCAGAAAAGCATAACCTTTGTCCATAGAAATGTCTTAAGATAATGAGTTCTATTCAGTGGATTGGATTTGTAGAAAGGTATGTTTTGGATGTAAATATCTTAATTGTACATACTAAATCAGCAGGAAAATAAGCTCATGCAGGCGGACGAGTTTCAGCTGCATACATGGAGATATAAAGAGGTGAAATGAGCTCAGTTTAGAGCTGGCGCTTGAGAATGTACAGGAAATTCAGAATGAGACCACAAAAAAGGAAATAAATAGACTAACAGATAAATCAGAAAAACATCTGTGCTTGAATTTAAAAATACATTTTCTCCTTCATGCCTACTGCCTCCCGATAAACAGAAAAACTTGTTTTGATTTCTAAAGTTATACTGAAGACATGTATTCCCTTCTTTATTTGTAATTTTTTAAGTTTACAGTCTCACCATGAGCAAATACCAAACTGTCTGCATCTCTAGGATACCATTTTTCAGGGAACAGATGAACCTTTCTTATTTATTGTATTTATACCATAATGTACATGTGGTGTCTGACAATAATTGATACTAGATCAGGTATCATTTTTGAGTTAACAGTAGATGTTAGACTGGTGTTAAAATTCAACTCAAACAGCAAAAGTGCTCAGAATAAGACCTTGACTGAATGAACTTCACGGAGTGTCAGGCCACTATTATTTCGGATTGATCCTGAGTATCCCAAATTTCACTCAGGAAGTTTTCTATGTTCAAAGAACCCATGAATTACCACAAATGGTATTTGTTCTGCTGGTCAGACCCCTCCAAGGACTTTACTCCATCTGTCCCTTATGATGCCTAAGGTTACTATATCTCACAAGGAAGGTGCTGAGACTCTTGGGCTTTCCCACATCAATAGTCTACACTGGGTGAGCTGTCCCCATGATCAAAGGCAGGACAATAAGACCAATATTACAAGATTTTAAACTCAGTTCTATCACCAGTTTGCATTCCACTTCATTTAGCTCCCTCAGTTGGTTGTAACTGCCAAACAGAAACTGGCAACCTGGAAGTCTAGACATTCTTCATCCTGCCCTCTTGTACCACCACATCCAGAAAAATCATCTTTATTTCCCTGTTTTCTCACTATCAATAAGATATTCTGCTCTACCTAGCAGAGGACTCAGCATCTGCTGACTTTCTTTCCAAGCCTTTGGCATCCACCCACTGTTCACCCAGTGACCTCTGAAAGAATTGCCAGCCCATGGAGGATGAATGGTCACAACCTGCAATTTGTGGTTAGATATATAAAGGAAGGAGCAAATGTGCATATTTTCAAGGGAACCAAAAAATATCCTATGTTGTGATGGTTGTGTGCTGTGTAAACGTACCTCTTAAGTTTTGAGCAGAGGTGTACTCCAAGGGCTTTTCTTTCCTCACCATCTGTATCACAAACACTATCCACCATGGAGGACCCAGCAGTCTGGGCTGGGCCAGCTGGAGCTGATGGGGTGGTCTGATTGAGTGGCCGTCATCTGAATATTTGAACGGCTTAAAGAACAATTTAGTGAGGGGAAAAAAATCTCAAACATTTTTGGGGGTTTTTCCAGTCCATACAGTACGTTTTCTTCCTCTACTGTAATTCTGCCAGTTAATGGGAACTGTCTCATTATCATTGTATCTTTTGGGTTCACTGAGCACTGTATTTAATTCCTCACACTCTGTGCTGATCAGTTACTCTTAAAAGTAAGTCTCTCAGCTATATTAGAGCTGCTTGTGTGAGCTGCTGCTCATCAGCAGGACTAAATGATACACAATCTATTCAATAACAATCCTGGGTGTTATGAAAGAAAATGTGGATTTTTGCAGATCAGAGGTGTTTACTGCATCAGTACTGAGAGCCAAGAGTCCTGTGAATGTCCATATCTTTGCAGCTGAGGTATAAACTGGCAAATTTGAATCTGATTTGTGCCTATATAATGAGATTCACTCAAGGGAATACTAAGTTCATTTGAACCTAGAGCTTCATGACTTTCAGTACTAAGAACTCACGCAGCTGAATTCAGTATAAAAATAGTATGAATCCATTTTACATTAAGCATAGAAGTTTTTGCTCAACTTCATGCAAAATGACTTTTTATTATACTACAGTTCTGTGCGGCTTACTGTGTAATAGTCCTTTCAGGTAAGAGCTTAAAACTGGAGGTCATGTTTGCTCCTCGTGAATATTAAATATCCCAGGATTATTTTCATAATCGTATAGATTTGTAGTATGCCCTTGAGCAGAGCTACCTTCCCACTAGTATTTGGCAGTTCTACACCCCGTTCTGTAACTAAAGGAGTGTCTGTAGACTGATCAAATGCTTTGAAAACAGTCAAATTAGAGTCGTGATATAAATGGAGAAGAGTATGTTTGAATAGTGGAAAATCCATAGCAAAACATTTACAAAGTATAAATATCTATAAAATTCTGAGAGTCCTGTCCTCCCCCTGTCCATATATGGAGGGGTTCTTTGTGCTTGGACACATCCCTACCCATGAAGTGGGTAAGGGGCCTATACTCAGTTTCCATTTTTCCATCTCCTGTTCTCACGAAGGATTATCTGTGGCCCCTGGGATTAGATGGTAGTTCTAGGATTAAACACTGTGTATTCTCCCTCTCCTTGCTGTGCTGAGAGTTTGAATTTCATTCTTGGACTGCTTTTTCTAGAACTAGGCTAACCTTGGAGCCCTATTCTTTATGTCCATATAATGCAAAATATTTTGCCAGGAGTGGCTGAACTTCACACTTTATCTGTGGGTATACGAAGAAGGCATCATGACTGAAAGGAAAAAAGGTTTCCCTGATTTTCTCCTACAGGCATTCCCGAAACAGGTGAGTGTGGCACCTAATACAGTTTTTGTTCTTTAAACAGTTATTTTCTGTAGTCGTTCTTGCTTATGCTCTTGATCTCAGTGAACTCTTAGGGAGAAAGGCCTGAGTCACAAGAACTGGGTCTGGACCAGAGCAGGCTGCTTGGCCATGGGTTGAGGAACTCTGAGGCATGTTGAAGATGCTCCTAAATGTGAGTCAGATAATTCTTTTGGTTCAGAATAAAGCTTTTTCTTTACTTCTTTAGTGAACAATATAGTAGGGCAAAATGCAGAATAGTTTTCTGTGCAGCAAAAAGGAAATCCTTCTTGCAGCTTGATTTCTTTAACTCTTTAGAGATCTATACTGTTTGACATTGGAATAGGTAGGCTGCTGACAAGGTACTTGCTTCTAAACCGTAATCCTAAGTGGTGTTTTCTTCAGATATGTATGTCTCAGGAAATTTTGCAAACTGACCGAAACATCTTCTATGAAGTGTTAATGTACATGTTTGGAAGTTGGTCATGAGCATTTATTTCTCCTCTCCTGTCTCTGCCAACTCTACCTAATAGTTGCTAACGTATTAGCATATATTTTACTTGTATATAGTTGAAAACAAAGCCGAACGCCTATGAACATATACACAGAAAGTATTTAGTGGCTTTGCGACCTTGAGATATAAGCCATTCATCATTGACTAGCCTAAGCATACACATCCCGGTATGTTTTATTCATAACCCTATATGTGTGTGTAAATATACACATATATGCATGTAAATATTCATTCTGTACATATTACACATTATAATGAGTCCAACTTAAGATACAAAAAAATGAAAGCCAGTGGGAAAAATTTGTAGGAGTGACTACTGTTTTATCCTCTGATACTTTCCAAATTGATGTTTCCATCTCTTTGTTTTTGTATTTGTTTTTAACTTTATCTAAAAGATTTTAAAATGGGGTATTATTTAACAAAGAAGAAAACTTTACCACTTTCTTATGTAAAGCTAATGTGACAATAAAACTGTCAACAAGGAGGCAAGATCAGTCTCACAAAAATCTTGAAACCTCTAAGTGGAATTTGCATAAAATAGTTCTGGTATTATTATTCACTGTTCTTTCAGTGACAGATATGTCAAGGCCTTAAAACCTAAAAGAACAATTATGCTATTGTATCTCTCAGAGGATTCAAGGGGTGTGTCTTTGGTGAAAAAGTGCTATTAGAGCTTTGAAAAGCAGTAAAAAGACAGCCCAAGGGGCTCTTTAGCTAGTCATTTTAAAAAGAATGCCTGGGCTTTAAGTGTCTTAAAGTACATTTATTCAACTCTTACTTTGTGCTTTAAAAAAACTCCTAATAATTAATGGCTGTAACTTTTTTTAATGTTTGCATTAGCTATAAATAAAAACTCTTGATAAAGCCATTATTGATTAACTTAAACTGTGATTCTCCTGTGAATGCTTCTGTATTTCTGTCAAGCATATTGCAAAGAATTATATATAAGCTTTTTGGTTAAGCTAATACTGAGGAAATCACTGAACAATTATAGACCAAAACAGGAACTAATCAGTAAATCCATTACTTGAACAAGCTAGCTTAACATAACATGTCTGACATTAAAAATGAGGGATTGATAAGTAATGTGTCATTACAGCTGGATGTGCCATAAAAGTTAGCAATCCAAATGTAATTTTATATTACACGTGTTCTTGATTTTAGCTTTAGAATTGTTGGAGTTTTGGTTAAAATGCATATTTTGAAGTTTTGACTGCAGAACAGGTTGGAACAAGTTGGAAGCTACAAAATCACTAACCAAAAAAGGAGGAAGATAAGTATAAAAATGGATTTCACTTGAGAATATGGAGCAAAGAGACACCAAAGAGATTTCAAACAGGGAAAATCAAGACCTGAATTAGCAAACTTCAATTGTGGCAGACACTAGCCAGCTCATAAATATACTTTAGAATAAGACCAAAAATGGCATGAAATAAATTAATTTCATACTCTTCACTGTAGAACAGTGTAATTATGAACTTGGCAGCCAGGTACTGAATTGGCCAGCGACCAGGTTAATATACAGTATTTGATTATAAAACGATTCATTATAAATACGGCAGGTCTATCTCTTTCTTATCAGGGCTGTCATATATCAATATAAAGTAAATGAGGAAAAAATGATGGCCTTAGCCAGCTGTTTTTATTAGAAAAGGGTACATTGGTATTATATATAGTGTACACAGAGGTGATACTCAGTTTCA
This sequence comes from Rhea pennata, assembly GCF_028389875.1. Classification (NCBI taxonomy): domain Eukaryota; kingdom Metazoa; phylum Chordata; class Aves; order Rheiformes; family Rheidae; genus Rhea; species Rhea pennata. The sequence goes on from NC_084667.1 coordinate 55,377,180, forward strand.
CAGTAATTGTTTCTTTACTGCTACTGGAGACATTTAAAAAACCTAGAGTAGTCTGTTTGGAAGGGAGAAAAGAGGAGAATATACTATACTTTAAATTTAACAACAGACAAAACAAAGCAATTGCGGTTAGTATTCTTAAAAATAATACTGCAGGTGAGCAACTTTTATCTTAATATCCCTTAGATATTCTATACACTAATCATAGAAAATACCATAAAAGCCAGAGTAATTCTAGGTATTTGGAAAAATTAAGCTGTAAAGTTTTTAATGGTGACCACTGTAATAGAGTGGTTAGAAAGTCTGATGAGGAATATATAAGGTTATGTCCATATAATTTCAATTTTGCCATGCAATATTTAGGTAAAGCTGGCAGCAGTCGATACCTGCTTTTGGAAATTAATCTGTTTTATGTGATATTCACTTAGTGGTTAAGTACCAATTCTAATTAAAGTCAATATGAACCTTGTAGGTTGTAGTATGCTGTTATGTGGGACTCGGGATTTGCACTATGCAGTCCATTTTGCATTTACATTGTTGGAAGTTTTGTCATCTTACAGGCATGTAGAATCAGGGCTTTCGTTCTGTGATTTTGTCACGTGTTTGCTGTATGTGTGCAAATGCGTATTTGTGCATAGATAAATAAACAGAGCTATGCTTCTGTATCAGAACTTAATTTATTGCACCGTTTTGATGCTGGCACTTGGGCCAACATGCATTTTATCAGACTATTAGGTGATTTAGGATTCTGCAAAAATATATTATGCAAGTGTGGATGGATAGCACTTTATAAACATAAGACTGAACTATACCTCTTATCTGTCCTTGAATTTCAGGATTGTCATTGACTTTGCATGAAAAAATTCTCCCTATCCTTCCTTAATGTACAGTGGTGTTGTCTTTCAGAGATTAGGATTTATAAAGCAGAATATAATTGTCAGATTTTAAAATATAGTTAGGCTTTCTTTCCAGCTGCATTCTTTCTTAAAAGCTGCTTAAACTCCTATATATTTAGTGATGTCTTTTTTAATGACTTTGCCTGATTTAAACCCTTTCTCCATAATTTCATTTTTCCTTTCCTTTTGTTTTTGTCCGCAGCTAATGTAAGACCATTCTGACAGGACCATATGTAATTAAGGAAACAGGCCAAATTCTGCCCTCAGTTAAAACCCGCTCAGCTTCAAAGTTGATGAGCAACATGATGAAGGGACAAGGTAGCATTTATCCCAGTTGATGGATTTGGTAAATCACCAGGGAATGACCTCCATCAGAATGAGGTTCTCTGGTGTGAGGCAGTGTACAGGCGCAGACCTTGCTCTGCAAAGCCTGTCTAGGTGGACAAGCAACTCCTAAGGGCAGGGAGGGAGGGAAGCCCTTGAAATTTTTGCTTCGAATGCTTTAGGCTCTTGCCATTTGCATTTCTACCCTAGTGTCCTAGCTGGCCTTTGCTGTACTTTTTCCATGGAGGCATTTCATTGAAATAATCTACTGACAAGAAATTTAAAAGAAAAATAGGTCAGTGGCCTTGCTATGTGACTTAAGGAAGGTAGCAAGGAAGAGATCCTTATTAATTTGACTAAGAAATAGAGAGTCGGACATCAAAGATGCAGTTGCTGCCACGGTAGTACAGAGGGGATACAGTAAAGGCCAACTTGAATAAATAAGCAGAGAAAATGGGGAGAAGAAGCTTAATGTCATATTCAAGGGACTGATGGATTCAAGGTGTGGGAAGAATACATCTGGTCAGACAGAAAGGCAAGATGTTCCTTAGTTGTAGAGGATTTTACAGAGAACAAGGTAACATGAATATGTGGGAGGCTAGAAAGGAAGCGAAGGAGGTAATTAGGGTAGAAGCAGAAGATAAGGGCTTGAACTGGTGTTCTAGAGATATGGTCAGAAAGGAACATCTTACTATTGAAGATGCAATGCAAGGAGAAAAGGCAGAATTTGGATACAGCCTGTTTAAGAGAAAAAAAAGTGTAAAAGAAAGAAACCAAAGAACATATCAAAGCTATGGGCCTGACCAAGAGAAAATATTGTAGTTTTATTATACGCAGTGAACAATGTCAGCGTGAGAAACACTCACAGTAATTTTTCTGAAATTTGACAGTACCTAATGTTTTTGCAGGCGTGTGACTCAGAAAAGTTGGCCCATTTTTTCCAAAAGAGGGTGGACTTATCTAGATAATGAGAATAGCTGTTATCCCAGGTGTGCTGTCCTCGTTCCCCTAGAATTCTCTAGGATTAGCTCTTTTTGGGCATAGCAGTTCTTTTGTCTAGAAGAAAAGTCATGTTTTCTCTAGAAAAATAAAAAGTCTCTAGAAGTCAATGTCCATCTTTTAGATAAGCATATGTAAGTAAGGACAGAATTATGCCCTGTATGTGTCAGTAGGATTCTTCACTTTGCCATTAGTACTCTTAGGTTTGTCTTTTGGAATAACCTGTTGGGTGAGAAATAGAAGGAACTATGGTAGACTGTAGGCTTCTCTCAGCCCCTCAGTGTCTGGCTGTTACGAATGTGGGAGGAAAACAACAAAAATCTTAATGCGTCCTGATTTCTACGCTACAAAACATTTGTTTTTGTCTTGTAGAATGTGGTATGAGTGAGGTATTTAAGTTGATGTGGTAAGTGTATTCAGTATTTAAGGTTATATTTCTGCTTACTAGTTCCTGAGCTTTTAGGACAGGGGATATCATTTGCTATATATAATGTGCAATACCAAGTACAAGAGGGCTTCAACCTACTGGTCATCCAGGAGCTGCCGGAATATATAATTATAGCTGGGTAACAGTCTGTCATTCTAAAACATTGCTGTTACTGTTATAGTTTAAAAGGAAATGAAAGGATCATCTTGACACTACTAACTGGTTCTGTTTTCTGATGGTAAATACTGTCCTTGCTGCAGCAAATTCAGTGTAAAGTATTTGTGTCAAGCGCTGACATTGGCAGTTGCTAGAAACTCCAAATTCCTGATGAATTTGGGGATGCTGCAAGAGGTCAGCATCTTTCATAGTCAACCTATATTCAAATACACATGTGCACACAGTGCAGCTACCGTATAACAGCACAGCTTAATCACCTCTGGGAGACAACGGCCAATACTTCAGTTATATGGTATCATTCAAAAGAGAGGCAATGCTAAACAATACCCAACTGAAGCTGGTAACATCATGGCACATTAATGCCAGTGTTGTGTTTTAATATGCAACTTCCTGTCCTTTGTGGACCAGATCGGCCTGCTGCTGTGGTTCTCAGACTTGCCATGCCTCTGTTCAGGTACTCTTCCCAGAAGTGGGCAGTGCTGTCTGCATGTTGGATAGGTGTGGGAGCTGGAGCTGCTCTTCATTGTCCTTCTGCACCTGAAGGTGCTTCTCTCCCACCCAGCGAAATGAAAGAACAGAAGAGTGTTGCTCTGCTTATGAGGTTGTTTGTAGTTGTGTTATCTGCACCTCAGGAGAATGTTAGAGTTGGTCATGCTTCCCAGAAATGTTAATGACAAGGTGGCTTTCCCTTTTAATGGATGGTTAACAAGGGGATGAAAACAGACCTCCAGTTTTATCTTCTCAAAATTCAACTCAGTCCTTGCCTAAGAGGTTTAGTAGCATATCTGATATGCTGATGGTATCATAATACTTTCTGGATATCAGTATTTTGAATAATTCAGATGGTGTCACCTATCATTAATCTATGCCTCCTCTGCCAGTCAAGATTCTGACATTGTCTGTGGGTGGGTAATAAGAGATCCAGTACCTGAAAACTTTCATTGTACTCCCTGCAGTTTCAGATCTGAAGAAGGACTTGCATGCCTGAAAGCTCGTCTGTTCTTTTCTAACTATGTCAATTGGTTTAATAAATTCTGTTACCTTTCTGTACCTACCTACGAGCCTCTAGTCTATTGTTCATTGCAGTGTGCTTTTCTTTTCAGTTATCCTAAATACAACCCCTTCCTCAGTTTTCCACCCTTTTTTCTGTCATATTTCTCTATCATTCTTTTTCACGTATTTATTTCCCTAACCTTCTGCCCTGTTCCATTTTAAAAACTAGAACCATAAAACACAAGTTTAAAAAATATTCTTTCGGACTCTGCTGGTTATGCTGTCTTGGCCAGAGTTGCCTTTCACAACTATAAGGCTTTTTCTTTTTCATTCCATTAATCTTAGCTTTTGAAGGATTCCCCTAATAGCAACCTGTTTCAATAAATAGCAGCAATGAAATAAAGAAAGCTAGTTAGAGTAAGATTTGTCTTGACAAAAGTGTCAGTCAGAAGTTTGATCTTGACAGTATTTTCATCTTACAATTTGGAAGAAAAGATACTTTTAAAATTTTCAGAGAAGACCGGAGAATCATTCAGGAAGGTAAATATTTAAGTTAGTTTATTTATTTATTTTTTTATTCAGTCATTGAGAGAACATTCCATTACTGACAAAGGAATTCACAGAAATTATCCAGTCCGTAGTGACTTATCTATTATAATGTTCCAATGCACTATGCAAATCCTTAACTAAAAACATTATTTAGCTGCAATAAAGATTAGGAGTATGTAACAGTTTTTATAGCTAAAGACCATAGAAGTTTTTTTGTAGTTATCAGAAGAGCCATTAAAAAACTTGAAAATTGGAAGTTAAGTTTATGTTTTAAAATACTAAAAACTGCAGGAAAGCACATTCTAGGAATCTAAACACTTTTAACTCTTTCTTTGCAAAATAATCTCACTTGTCCCTTTTGTATTCCTTTCACTCCTACTTCATGAAGTCTTATTTTTTGTATTGAGGGCTTTTTCTGTTACGTCATATGATAAGATCATACGATTAGGAAATATTAAATAGGGAAGTCCCACCATTCTGTGATCCTATTGCTGCTGTAGTCCTTAAATTGGAATAGTTCCCGTAAAATAAATGGATTCTGTAATTCCATGAATTTTGGGGGAACCCTGGTGATTTTCTCTTTTCTCTCCTGAGCTACTAAGACCAGAAAAGAGGGAGATAGGTTTTCCTATTTCCTTTGAAAGTGCAAGTTCTTCTGTGTGTGTCTTGTTGATAATATCTGCACATCTGTGACTTGCTACATAGGTTTGCAGAGGCCGTGGACAGATTGCAGCTCATTATAGCCGTTCCATCACAGTTAATTCTGAGGAAGTTTCTGCATGTGATTTTACATCCTGCATGTCTCCTTGAGGTGTAGTATTTTGAAGAACTTGTCAATGCATCAGCTTCTGTGGTCACTAAAACTTGTGGTTTCTCTATGTTTTGTGGCTGCAGTGAGGTCTCTTATTCAAGAACCAGGAGGATGGAGAATCAAGAGCATGAGCTTGCCAAGCGAGCTTTGAGGAGAGCCTTTATGGGTCCACTTTCAGCCTATTACTTTAGCCATATCTTCATTTTCCCAGGGAAAAAAATGGTTGAAGAAGAGGAAGTGACAAGTTATTTTCATAACATTTTTGGTACAGTCAGTGAAGACTGACACCTTTCTGAAAAGACTGTATGCAGAATGAACATTTGTTACTCTCTAGTGAGGCATAGGAACAAGGAAAAGAAAAAAACCCAGGTATCTGAGTTTAGATATAAAGACATAAAAAATGCCACAAGGAGTTTTGATTAGGATGCTTGGGTCATTTTTTCCTATTTTCCCCCAAGATCTTGTCTTGTGTTAACTTACATTTTGATGAGCAAATGAAGAGGACTTAAAGATGTACCTTTCACCCATCTCTTTAATCAAAGTTTACTCTTCCACTAGTAATTCAGTTGCAGTTTAACATGCAAGTCAATTGCAAATTAACATTTGGAATACATCTTCATTGTATTCAAACTTCAAAAATGAAAACTTCATTATTGTTTTCTTCCCTGTCTTAAAATTATTCTTAATGTCCCTGAGATATAACACAAAAGGTAATGTAGAAATGACCTACTGGAAGATTTCTAAGCAGCTGTCAAATGAGACACATAATTGAAGGCAAATCTTAACTATTACTGTAGCCTCTCACTTCTTCATCATACTGGAAATACCCATCAATGGGTGTGCTGAAAAGAGATATTCAAACCGACTTGTTGCAGTAAACAATACTGCAGCAAAAACAGTATTATCAAATCTTTGAAATTTCATGTGACCTTTTGAGAAAAGTGCTAATTTCATGGGGAGTTCCAAGAAAAAGTGCCAATTTCATGTGAATTCAGGGCGAAAAGATAGATTGGAAGGTTTACTTGGGAAGTATAAAAGCTGTAATGACTGTAAAAGATATGCAAGCCTAATAATCATGAAGGCAACACTCTTTTACTAGTGTATATTAATCGCCTCATATCACACTGGTAAAATGGACAAATGTGATATTTTACTCCATGTATGATGAAATGCAGCTGTACGTTAATTTCCAAACAGATCTAAAAATGGACTCTTAAATCAGTTTCTTTTGGAGTTCTCTGCAGGCTCAAATAGCTCTGCCTCCTTCTTGTAGCCTGGAAGTATCAAGGTCATCCTGAGTTTAGATGTCTAGCCCATGTGAATAAACAAGTGTGGTTGATCATTTGAAGAGACGGTACGAGACTGAGCCTTCTGTTACTGCTTCTTCTCTTTTTACTCTTTGAGGTTTATGGGGGCATGGGTAGAGCACACTGTATGAAAGCAGCACATTCAGCCAGCGGTGGGAACAGTTTACTATTGAATTTGAAATGAATGTAAAATAAAAGGCGAGAAAAATCAGAATGGGTTTTGTGATTATTTAGATTTTCAGTGATTTACTTGACTTCTCTGTTATAATGTAATCAGTGAGAGCGGTTAAAAATGTAACGTGTCCTTCAAAAGGGCAGGAACTGCGGAATTTGGATGTCTATTCCCAAAATTTCATTCAATATTACACTGGAATCTTGTCTGCTTCCAGTGCAGAATGCTAATAGCCAGGTTCAAACTGTTAAAAGAATATAGCTTAATATAATTTTCCCAAGACAGGTAGTGATGGCTGCTCATAGGCAGTATGAACATTTTACCACATTCAACAATTTAACAACTGAGATTGATTCTGAGGGGAGTGGTCAGATTTCAGTTAGATTTAGGCCTTTTTTTTTTTTAAGCCCTTTGGTCCAGGTCTTGGAAAGGTGCAAAGCTGATCTGTGATGTCAGCACCAAACGATAGAAATCTTGAAAAATAAGTTACTGTCGTATTCAGGATGTTTGTTAGCTTGAGATGAAATTGCTTGAGAATGGATGATACTGCATCGTTTTAGCTATGCTGAGCGAAAATCAGAAACACAGCTTTCATAGATGTGCATATAGTTGAAACAGTAGAATTACCGAAGGAAGGATATTTACTATATTTGATGTGATATCTCCTTTTGAAATTTACTGTTACAGTTTCTCTCAGCTACATTCTATGCTTATTAATCTCCCTAACTGTTCTTGAATTAAATTATAAGTTGCCTAAACTAGCTACAAAGCAAGAGAAGCTCCAGCAGTTTTCTGCAGAGTCACAGAAAAAGAGATAAATTTCAAAGTTGAACTGTGTGACCTCAACTATCCCCAAAATGGTTTGAAAAGCACTTCCAGAAGAAGAACGAGGAGATGGACTATAACCTGGATATAGTGTAGAAAGAAATTGTATAGTGTCCCTCATACAAAATACTTAATAGAGAGAGGACTCTTTATGGAGTTGTAACTTTAAAAGGCAGTTTTATTGACTTACAGAACACCTGTAAGTCCAGCAAAAGATTAAACATTATCTCAGGGAAGTCCACTATAGTTTATCAAGAGATCAAAGAGTTCCATTAACAGTGCAGTAGGAGGTAAAATATATATATAGCAAAGGTTTATGTAGCTCTGATGAGGCCCCCCTGGGGAACTGGAAGAGACTCAGTAGGTGAGAACTACGGAAGAAGATAAAGGAGGGGGGAGATGGGTGGGCAATTATTACTAGTCTAGAAGGAGGAGGCAGAACAAATTATCCTAATGGTAGTTTTTAGGAATACATCTTGAATGCACAAGCTGATAGCAATAATTGAATGTGATAAAAACCCTAGACAGTGAACTTTCTTTTAGCACAAACATGTCAAGACAAAAATATCAAGTCACGTAAAGACCCTCCACCCCCTTCCTGACATCATGGTTCAACATTAGTCATGGTTGGCAAACTTACCCTGAACTTACTGAAAGCATAATAAAAAAGCCACAGTGGGAAAATGGTGAAAACAATCCCTTATTTTTCAACTAGTTTATCCCAGTTCCAAAATGCTGGAAATGGTGGAGAGTCCAGATAAGTGTCTCGCTAAGAGCATAGATCTACACCAAGAATTATCATGCTAAAACTGTAGAAGTAGTACAAATGATTCTTTGTTGGCTTTCAGGGTTTTTGCCAGTTAAGTCTCTAAACATTTCAGAATAGAGCACAGAATGTGGTCATTCTCTTCACCTGAAGATGGAAAAAATTCGCAAGGGTGGGAAGCGAGAGACTTGCGCTGATTTGCATTGAACTGTTGACAATACGTAAATAGCATTTCTGCCCTCTTACACAGGACGTGACAAACAGATTGCGTTCTCTCCATCGAGCGCAGTGCGTATCTTCCACCAGAATCTCAGCATCAAAGGTTTTTGGGCCCAGGGTTGAATCTTTCTCTGGATTTGCACACAGAAGATGATGATTACAGAGCATGGTTCTGACTGGACCCCCAGACATGGCAAAAATTGTTATTTATCAAAAATGTATTTATCAAAAATGTATCCCCCCCCCTGTGAGGGGCAGGATAGTAAATATTTTAACACCAAAAGACTCCTTTAAAATAATGAATGGGGTCACTAGCCAGAGAGCAGGAACATCCAGGAATCGGTGAGGTTTTTCAGTTGCTTGGTTAATGACATATTTGCCCTGTTTCGATACAGTGAAACCAAAGGCTACTCATTCCTATAGAGGTGGCATACCAAACTGAAAGTAGCATCACACCTACTTGGAAGTAGATGCACATCATCCGTAGAAGTCCCAGCTGGTGAGCTCTGGCTAAAAGCAATGAAAAGAGTGACTACTATAAACTGCATTTAGCTTATAGTTAAAGGGAGTGAGGTGCATCTACAACAAAATACGAAAGCCATGTTTCCATTTAAATCTCCTGTAGCTACATCACTAAGGCTAGTAATATTAAACTGCTTGATTTTTTCTGGACAGCAGCATATGGAATTTATACTTGTACTCCTAGGCTTTAAAAGGTACTTTTCTGTGCAGAAATCCCGCTTCTTCCTCCCTCTATGTGCCCTCCCCCCTCTATGTGCCCTCTCCCCTAAAAATATTCTCTATAGCTTATACACTTACGCTTATATGAAGATCTAGAGATATAACTTAATATACACTGAGTTTCGTTTATAAGAAAGAATTAGATCCTTTGGCAAATGAATCATCTACAGTGCAGAGTCTTTTCTTCCTTAAGTGGGTAGAGCCTTAGGCCTTGCTTCAAATTGTACAGTACACAATTTTTGAAGTTGAACCAATTTTATTTCTAGTTCACAAATTATTTGATTGAGTCAAGTGCAGTCATGAGGTGGAAAAGTGGTGATAGATGACTATGATAAATGCACTTTAAAGAAAAGTGCCCCAAGAAAGCTGTGCAGATGTATTCAGCTGCATAATATCAGATTTCCATGAAAAGGGTATCCATTGATATGCTAGAAGAACTCCCACTAATGGAATCATAATTAGTGCAAGCTACTTGCATCCCATGCAAAGTCAACTTTGCCTTGTCACAGAGAAGAAACTAGTAGTATTTCAGTAAGGCTTGATGCTTTACTACTTTTATTCCCAAATGGACTTTAAATTAAATGCTTTCTCAGACAGTAATTGGAGATGAGAATTGCCTACTAGGGCTGTATCTACAATACATTGGGAACTGTGATTTCTATATATGTAGCTTATGAGATGCTGAAATGAAGCTGTAATGTGAAGTGATGTGGGCAGTTTGAGGACTGTGGGCTATTACTTGGGCAGCTAGTACCACCACATGGAGGTTCAACCGCTGTTTGTGTCTGAATTAGCTACGTCAGAGTGCCTTAGCTACTTTGCACTGCAGTCACTTTTTGTGTTGCCGTCAGGATGTATCTGCTTAATACTGAAAGCACTGGGTGACAGTGAAGGAAAGGTGTGATGCTGATAATTTATCCTGGAAAAGGAACACTTTGTTTACTCGCAGAACTTTGACATTAGCTCTTGGCCCAAGAACTGGCCCTGAAATCTGAAGGCAAAATCTCCAAAAACAGTGAGAAGGCTGACTAGTTTAGAGGAAGGATATTTCCTCCCATACAGGAGCTTCTCTTCCCTGAAAAGAATGAGTGGACAACTGTGTTCCTGGTCAGGAGAAATACCTCTAAACTGCTTTAAATGAGCATTCATTTCTAGAATGTCAGAGCAGACCTGACCATTTGTATTCCCCAAAGCAGCAGACTGGTTATGGAGATACATTTATGTTTTAGCTGTGCTGCTGCTAGCTGTAGTCTTACTGTGAACTGTACATGCAACAGCACCAGGGCTGTGGGCCACGCTCTCAGTGAGGGCCGAATGAGAGTAGTTGCAATGGATTCAGCAGAGGCCTATGTATAGTCACCAGCTGTGTCCTATTTGTCAATACAATATGAAGGCTGCAAATGAAATCTAGAAGATCAGGTTGTGTAAGTTTGGTGTAATGCCACTGAAAGCAATGAAGCTTCTCTGATTTATAGAAGCTGAGCATCTCAACTGTAATATTTTATTATCGCATTTTGGTGGATAATTGAATACGAGGAAACTGTGCACAATATATAGATTTTTTTGTAATAGAAGAACAGAATTTTGCTGAACTTTTAAGAAGTCATTCCTAATGTGTAAATTCCATTATTGTTAGTAGGTGAATGTGTAAAGCATGACTAAATCCGTTCCGCAATCTTTATTTTAAACTGTTTCAGTCTTAGTAATCAGAACATTTTCTTAGTCCACAATGCTGTTTAAATAGCAGGATTTGCAGAGCTAGTACTTGGTAGTAAAGGGTTAAGAAGTGAAAGATAAAGAGCTCAAAGTGTCATTGTTTTAGTACCAGCAGTGTTATGTCTCTGCTACAATGCATGAAGAAAAAAGAAATGCTGACAAGAGAAGAAATCACACTTTAAAAAACTTTCCTGGGTCTAAGGAATGTACTTTTAAATTTGTGCCAGTTACAGTAATTAGTAAACTTGTTCTTAATAGTGTTGTTAAAATGTAATTTTTTCACACTTTCTCTGACTTTGACACTGCTGCTTTTTAAACTTCATTTTGCACTTTGTTCCATTGTTCTTTAATCTGCTGCACTTTGCATTTAGTATCACTGAAATTTCGCACTTACTATGTCAATAACATCTGGCAAAATTGCCACCTATTAAGAGTAAGTGTTCTTTTTTCTCCTGTGAGAAATGTGATAGTGTATTATATTGGTTTCCCTTGAGAGGCTAAGGAGACAATTTTAAAGCAGATAAATGCATTAAAGAAATAACCTGAACTACGAGAGAAGGTTAACGAAAGTCAGAAACTTTTTACTTTTTTTTTTTTCACCCTTTTTTTCCTTTGATAAAAGAATCCCATACATGTGGGGAGTGAAAAATATTCAGTTATGCAATCTTCTGCACATTTGGATGTATGTTACATTTCATCATGCTGCTGCAGGATGTGTTACATTCTCATAGGCTTTCTCATAGGCTTTTGGGTGCATCAATATTTTTGTGCCAACATTGCATATGTGTCAGTTCAGTGATGAGTTGCAGCAAGTGTGCCAGTAAGTTGGACATTGCCTGATCATTGTGAAAAAATGAGAATATTTTTTCCAGAGGTGCTGTAGACAAGAGCAGGCCTGGCCTTGTGCCCTCTGCCTCAGTGGTCAAGGACCATTCCAGTTCACTTGAGAATGGAAGGAGCACTTGTTTCCACAGGGGAAATGCTGTACTTGAAGAACGTGGGATGAGTTGAAGTGAAGTCATCACCTTAATCTCTGTACTGACCAGCTGAGCTGCAATAGCTTCCTGACCTTTTGCTGTCCCAGTACCTGGAAGATCAGTCAGCTTTGGGAATAGTGCTTTCAAGGAGGTCTTTCTGAGTCCTGACATACACATGCATACCTTGAGGCTGTACCCTACATTGGCCTTTAATGTACGTAGCATTTTCTCTAACTATAAATAACTCAAGGATGCCTGTGATTCTTATGTCTACATTCCTGCTAAATTAAACAGAAATTAAGGCATGAAGTACAGCCTGAGTGACAAACTTTTTCTTTGTCCTGAATAAAGCGTGGGTGATATTGAGCCACCTGTGCCACGTGCATGCCAAAATGATGCAGAGCTTCCAATAATTGTACACAAAGCAAAGTGGAGAAAAGCTTAATGGAAGGAAATTCTTTAGCACTTTTTACACTACAGAGTTGATTTTCATAATGCTGTATTTTGTGGAATGTGAACTGAAAAAGGCTGAGGGAAATAAAGACTGATCCAGGGACCTTGAAAGCCATAACAGATCTTTCTGTTGTGTTCAAGAGAACTTTGGACTGAGCCCGTATTATACATGCGAACTACATGGCCTGACTGAAAAACTAGGAAGGATGGGAACATGATGAACTAAGACAGAGTGATGTGGGATTCTCATGCTTTGCCAGCTGGTGGAAGACCATGCCACGTCTTCACATCCTTGTGTCAGTGCTCGGTGCTGCAACACTGTGATATCTGGATTTGCACAAGGGATGTGAGCTTTGTATATAGCTACATGCACAGCTCCAGCTAGCATGATGAAAACTATACGTATACTGAATCACAGAGAGAGAAGACTTGAGCAGAAAAAGAAATCTGTCCCCATGGAAAATTAACTTAACAATTAGATTAAAGAAATTGATTGTTCTAAAATTGATATATTTGATCTGTATTCAGCATATTGTTAAAGAATAAATAGATACATTCTTCACCTCCTCTCTGCAGATACATGTCTGAGACTGAAAAACACAAGCAGCTTGATTCTGTATGTTTAAATTAGAAAAAAATTTCACTTGAGTAAAGGAACATTGGGAAGCATTCAGTGCCTTACTTTGATATATGAAAGTATCATACAGTATATCTCTTCTGAAATAATTTGAAGTAATACTACAGATTTGCTATCTGGCTATAGTACAGTACATGTACTATGGATTTCAGTTTGCACATAATATTTTTAATGGCATTTATTAACTTGTTACTGTATAAATCTACCTGGGTGTTGCATTACTGCCTAAACTTTGATTGTATGTCTTGGAGGACACAGGAATAGCAAATGAAGCATGTTTTAACATTGCCACTCTTTTCTTTCTTTCACGTATACAATTAAGGCTCAGATATTTGCATCTGAATCGATCCTGTATTATAATATGGAGTTTACATACCGCTGGTTACAAATAATGAGATGGTGAAGAACAATAATTGTATTTCTCCTCCCAGATTTTCCCTTTTCTTAAATTTCTCTTCTTCATTCTTTTCTGGCTGCAATTTAACATCTTTTCCTTGACATGAATGCATTTTCTTCTGACAAAGTGACTTCTCTGACAGTATTTATTTTAAAATAATTTTAAATCACAAAAGATTATTTTTAACAACACCCAAACAAGACTCTAATGAGCACAAACATGAATCAAATGGCTCACATCTTGTCCAGTGTAATCCAGGGTGATTCTGCAGAGCTCATTGTTAGCCTTCCTTCTAGAATTGAGTCACTTCCAATTTCTTAATTTAGAAAAGATGACTTGTTTCTTTATACTGAAAATCCACCAAGAATTTGCAGTGGTGGTTCATTAACTTTTTCCAATTGGGGACAGAACTGAGGGCACTAGAAAGTTCTTAAGGTAACTGCATGACTAAACTGCCCCAAATCATATATTTTTTTTTTCTATTTAAAGACATGTTGTGGTAAATTACATACAGCTAGCTCACGTAAGCCTTGTTCACACTTTGTAGTGCTGTTCTTGGTAGGTAGTTCCCATGATTTCCTAGGGAGGATTCAGCAAGTAAGTCAAGGTTTGGCAACTTTTCAAAGTTGATGTGCCAGATGGTACTTTTCTTTCCCAAATTAGAAGTTAAGCGTGCTGTTAGAAACTCAGCAAGAGCTGGGAGATGCTGCCTTTCGCAGAAGCAAGATGCTGCCAGTCACCGTATTGGAGGTATCGTCTCTCTGCACAAAGGTGTAGTTTCTCTGCCCCTGTTGAGCATGGAAGGTGGGGGGGAGCCGCTGCCTCTCACGAGTGCCCCTCGAAAGATGTGCATGGCCCCCAGCTCCTGGTCTGCATCAGCCCTGCTGTGTGCTGTTCGGAGACTGCCTGCGGACCAGCCTTGTCATCCACGCTATAAACTAATGTTTCCTGGAAAAAGGAGTTTATTAATAGAGAGGAAGTACCATAATCTACCCCAAGTTACAGAAAACCAGTTTGGATTGTCACAGAAGTCTCCCACCTGATCAGATGTTTCTCTGTGCTCTGTTTTAGTTTTTCCCTTGTTTTGGCTGTTTCTGTGGTTGTTTGTTTTTTCCTCTGAACTGAGATTTCAATAAGTGACTAAAGAGTCAGATCTTCAGCCTTTAGTGTATATCTTTAGGCAGTTACATTCACAGCAGGTGCTTCAGGGAAAACACATTTCTTGCAGGTAGTCAAGTGACTTAGCTGCCAGCACCCATTTTCTGGCACATAAGAGTTGGGAAAGATGATAGTCTACTTCCCTGTTCAGATGCAACCTATCACAAGAAACCTGCTGCATTTTGCATTTCTGAGCCTCTTTCATTTCACAAGAGGTCATGATCCCTTGTCTGCGAATCATTGAACTTGTGAGGGCGGCCTTGCAAACAGGCAAGTGCTGAATCTCCACAGAGACGACTCGTGTTCTAAGGGCCTCTACATCTTCTGCTTTGTGAGCTAACAGGAGTAAGAAATGTAAGAAAAATGGCACCTTTATAACCTGCGAAGGTAGAGATTGTCTTGCACTGCTAACCAGTGCCTCCATTCAATGAAAGGGAAACACAGATGTACAAGAAAGAGAGGTGAGCTTTCAGCATCAAGTAAACACAGATCCATAAAGGTTGTCTTGCCTAAAATGTAGGCTCAGTGCTCCTTAGCTGTTTCAATAGAGCAGGCGTAGCCAAGCTGTGGCTCTGAGATGACTTGCAGTAAGTGCCTGTATGGCCCCAGTGACTGAGGCCTGTCATGCAATTAGTAGAAAGGCTTCTGGGTTAAACTGAATTAATGGCAGCAAAGCTTTGGAGGACAGCATCCCTGGACTGGCTTGACACCTGGGTTCCCCTCCTGTAGCGGAGTGACTCAGTGTTCCTTGGGGACCTGCTTTTCTCATGTGTGGGCCACTTCCTGAACCTTCCTGCTTGAGGGAAAGATGTGGCAAGCGACATGTAGATTGTAAGGAAAACTGTCAGCTCATCTTCTGGAGTTAGAGAAATTATAGAACAGTGAAGGAAGAGGGATGTTGTATCAAGTGAAGACAAATCGGGAAAATGGCATTCCTCACTTGTGGGGGCTTTAGCAGATTCAGTTCTGATGGGAGGTTGGAGCATGTATGAGGACTGTCATCAGAGGTCCAGAACCTCTTGACTGTTCCCAACTGGCAGTTCAACTTCCTATTGTATTTGAAAAAAGAGTGCAGAAACCTATTTTGATGCTTTCTCCAACAACCTACAAACCTTTAACACCAGATTTAAACAAAAAGGAATGCAAACGAGCTTGACATTTACCAAGACTGCTCTGATACAACAAATATGTTGCAAGCCTGAAGACAGGTGCGTTACCACTAAGAAGGATTTTATGAATGTTCCCATTACAGTGTGTCATGGATAACTAACAGCATACGGTTTGTGCCTTGAGGTTCAGCTTTGCTGTTTTTACATTGTTGTCCCATGTTTTTATGTTAATCTTTTAATTTAAATGGTAAATATAGAAATCCTCATTCGGATAACAAAGAAGTAGTCATTAAGATACGGGAATTGAAACAAAATGGTGAGAAATGTAAGTTCTGTTTCCTCTTTAATACAGAAATACAGAATAAGACAAACACATACAGTACAATAAGTGATGGATGAGTACGTATCTATGTAAAAAGGTAGTAAAATTAATAAAGACCAAAAGCAATCCTGTAACCTGCCCTAGCTCTCTGTTCAGCAGGTAAATGTTCAGAATTTACTTAAGCTTTTTTACCCAGTCTGTAGGTAATATATATTCTAAGTTCTGCACATAAGGACATAAATTCCTGTGAGTACTCCCGTGCATAATGTTAGGTATTTATTTAAGTGTGTTATGGAATCTGGACCACAATGTTTTATGGTAGAGTACCTAGAATACTCTCATTGGTTTCAGAAGGGCACAGCCTAAAATTGGCTACTGACTATAAGTCTATCAGTGTAGTTTTTATCTGAAATAAAATAGCGGACACTTTTTATGTGTTTATCTACCTTCTAATGAATGACCCAACTGAGGGATGTTTTTCTAGTCCTGGTCTTTTTTTGTAGTCTGTATTCTGATCAGATCTGACTATAATAATTATCCATATTATTATTATTTAAATGATTTCAATAGATCTCTAATAGGAACCTGAAATAATGCAGCATGTGCATGACAGTGCCAGCCAGCGAGGAAGAAGAGAACTTGCCTAAGGAGCCAAAAGAGCAAATTGCAAACTACCAGTCTCCTTATTAGACAGCTAGGAAGCATCTTCTCTGTCCTTATAGCAGGCAGGCAGATATGAAGTGTAGTAATTATCTGTCCCCTGTCTTATCAATAATTAATATTTTCCACTTGTGTTCTGTTTTATTCTTTCTAGTTACTACCCCTATTCATCAGCACGCTCGCTATGTGTCTTGTGCTGTGCATTTGCACATCCGTCATGTATTTATTTGTTTGTACTCTTTTGGGGGAGAAAGGCACACAGTGAAAATTTTGGATTCTTTATTATCTATTGTAGATCTCTGCAAACGTATTGTTAAATGTCTTGGGAAAGGGCAAGATAATGGTCAGCAAACCATTACCATGAATTTAGGGGGTAGGGGGTGTGTTTTTTTCTATGTTACTCTGCCAATACTGTGTCAGCTGCAAGTAAAGCACAGTTTAGTACTCAGAGTGTAAGTCTATATTACGTTGCAGATGTTTAGCTTATATTGGTGTTTTTTTCTAATGGTCCTCTGACATACTTATTCTCTTATCCATTGCAGCTTCCTTGCATTACGATGGCATGTGCAATCTAACTATAAATGCTCAGCAGGGCATTTAACTTAGGATCTTATTTGCCTTGTCACAGAGCTACATTTGCCTGAGGCTCTTTAGCCTTGTCCTGACTGACAGCAGGACCAGCGCAGGGGGCTGGCAGAGCTCAGATTTGCTCTACCTTTCCACACCCTCAGAAGCCCTGAGGAACCTATATGACTGGCCTGACTTAGCAGAGCTTGGCAGCAGCGCTACAGCCGGGCAGCCTGTCCTGGCTGCAGGTGGTTCCCTGATTTCTCCCTGCTGAAGCATCCCCTCAGCTGACTCCCAGGCTCCTGCTGAAAGTTACTGCCTCCTTGAGTCTGCTGACATCAGTCATGTGATAGCTTTCTAGTCCAAATCAAACTGATTCAGGTTAAGGAGACAGTTTGGCTGGAACCAGATTAGGGGGCAACTAGGTGAGCAGGCAGGTCAGCCACTACGAGGCAGCAGCTGTGTGGTGAGCAGGTGAGGGAGGTTCATCTGCGGTGGGGAGGAGGTGTCTGACGCAACGTAAGTGGTGTCAGAAGCAGTGCAAGCCTTCTGAATCAGGAAAGGGGGGGTGATTTTCTGTCATCTTCCTTGCCCTTTTCTTGGAAAGGACCTGGCTCTAGTGCAGAAGTGGATCAATCTCAGTGACTTGTTTTTTTAAGAGCTGGAATAGCTTTTACACCAGTCAGTGTATGGGTTTCTCTAACATGCTGGTCACAGACCAGTATGGAGGGTAGGATAAACTAATTCATCCCAGCAGCTGCCTTCCTTTGAGTTCTGGTTTTATGTACTAGATCAATTGATTAGATGTTCATTTTCTTTTAGTTGGTTAATAGCTAAGGCCTACACATGTTGTAGGTACACTCACATATACTCGACTTTGAGCAGTGAACAGCTGCAGTCTCACACGCCAGGTGCAAGTAGTTCTGCTCAGAGCTTCTGTGGTAATGGCTTTAGGAAAAATAATTCTTAGAGGAAGTGATTGATGCAGTGACTAAACAGGTAGCAATCTTCCCCTGCAGTAGGTGGTGCTCACTGCTTAAAGAAAATTAAGTAGTGACAGTCCTGGGCATACCAGTTTTTGGATGAGTTCTAAAACCAAGGACTGACAACCTGTGATTAAAAAAAAAAAAAAAATCATATGAGAGAGTGTAGCCTTGTTTCAGTTTTGGTTAAAATTTCATTCTACCTAATCTTTCCTTTTGCAGTTTCACTTAAAATTGCTGCAGGAACAGCCGGTGTATTTTGTTGCAGATGTAGCGACTTTACAGCAGTTTGTGAATTTCTGCATGTATTTCAGTACACTTTAGGAAGTGCTCAGAATGCTAAAGATACTAAATTTGTATATAAGCAAGGCTATTTTAGGTGAGAAAATTGATTGGTAATTTATATAAATACAAACTTCACCTGTTTAGGTACTGCTTCTAGAGTCTCAGAGCAAAGTGAAATCAATGAGAATTATGCCCAAGTGCTTTTGAAAATACATCTAATGATCTGTATACATTTTAGGCACCTAAGTACCTTTAAAAATATGTTTCTTAGTCCTGTGTCACTTGTGTGGCTCCCCAGAGCTTTAATTTGTTAACAGATCCAACTACACGCGCATGCCTCTTCTCAGCCAAAGTGCGCTGTCAGGCTGCCTGCTTGCAGTCAGACCTGACGCTGCTGCTGCTGCTGCTGCAGCTGCTGCAGGTCGCTGCAGATGCTGAATTCTGTAACTTGCCTACTTTAGCATCACCGATTTCAGCAGCAGCTCCCTGGTTTCCTCAAAGAGCCAGGGAATTTCCCGAGCATAGCAAGAGCCTTGTAAATACGAGCTATATGTAGGTTCAAGGTGGATGCTATAAGAAATCTACCCCACTACCAGCCTGTCAGCAGAAGTGGTCATGTGAAAGGAGCCACACGTGTTCCTTTGTGCTAGAATTTGGGAGTTAGGCTGGATTGGATTCAGGCCATTCTTGAATTTTTAGGAAAATTCGGATCAAAATCTTAATTTTGTGACATTTCTGCATGAACTGAAAGCCAGATTTGTGAGGTCTACCCTGTCTAAGTACTTGGATATTAGCCACATATTATTACATTAAAAAATAAAAATAGTTTTCTCAATAGTAAAAAACTCTTGATACCTTTTTTCAAAACAGCTGATCTGGTTACCATAGCAGAATAAAAATGCAAATTATATTAAACAAAGTGTGTCAGAAATTTTGTAGTTTGATCTGCTATTTATACATTTGCAGGTCATTATTGATGTTCAGTAATAATACTTCACCTGGTTGTAATACATACTCATTCTTTCATGTTACTACACTAGGCACTTTGAGAACCTAATAAAGAGCTCTTACAGAAGTACAAAGTGTTATTAAATAAGTCTAAAATTCCAGCTCTTTTTTCCACAATAAATTTTGCCTAAAGTGAGAATGAATAGTTCAAAAAAAATTAGAACTTCTTCTGAAGTGGAACTTTGCTTACAATCTGATAGAACTGCATTTCTCTCCATGCTGTCTGTCTCTCAGTTATTATTGATAATTAATTTTAATTTGGTTTAGTTATTGCTTTGTTACATATTTTCTTTAATAATAAAAGTTCATAGAGGCTGAAACTTGTCTTACGAGATAAATCTTCACTCTAGTAAGAAACAATTAAACCTCTACTTTCCAGTCAGAAGAGTAGTTTTCTGTAATGTTTTTTTTTCCATAAACATTAGTATAGTGTTTAATAAAATCGTCTATGTAGAAATTACGCCTCTCTTGAGTAATATGTTGGTATAAGAGCCTCAGAGATATAAAAATATAATCCTTAGTTCATTACCTTAAATCTGGCATTTTCTAAATGCAGTGTTCTGCATGGTTTGGTTTGGTTTTGTTTGAAATCGTAGTGTTTCTATTGCTATAGAACCTGTTGAAACCCATGCTGTTAAAGTGGTAAGCAAATTGTAAAAAGCAAACTAATTTGTACTGTTTGCTTAGAATGTAACCAAGATTTTTTTTTTTTTTTACTTTGAAAAAAAATTACGAAAATATAAATGCCCATGAGTTAAACTGCAACCTTTTGTGTAACAAAGACGGAGGAAAAAAGCCACCTCAGAATATGTGTAGAATGTATTTGGGGATACAACAATGAACTCTTTCAAAACAATGCTGTCACTGTTTCGGTACTTTAAACTGACACTGTGATTTTCAAATATTAATAAACATCCAGGGGGAGCTAGGGAGTAGCAATTTTGCTTTTTCTAATGGTATATAAGGAAACATGAATACAGAGAAAAGTAGTATAAATGACTAATTCTTGGTTTGGGGTTGGATTTTTTTTTCTTTGGTAGGAACTTTTGATGAGAAACTGGTCAGACATGCCGAGAGTGGCTGAAAGCCTGTCAAGGTCACTGCCAAGGACAAGGGAGTCAATTAGTATGCAGATCAGAGCCAAGGAGTTCAAAGGTATTGTTCCAATTCAATCACATTAGCCAGGCCAGTAATGAGCAAACGGCATGACCTTAATCAGGGAGCCTGAGCCACTCACTGAAGGAAAGTATGTGTGTCTGTGTATGTATTTCGGGGGGGACAGAAGGAGGGGTTAGGGTGGCAAAAAAGATATGGTTTCTTTTGTTGTTGTTGTGTTTTGTTTGGGATTTTTTTTTTTTTTTGGAAGGGACAGTAAGCACCATTTGCTTAATTAGCCACCATGAATGAAAACTTATCTCCGGGTCCCTGTGTTCTGAAGTACAAAATTGCTTTTATTTTTGGGCGATAACTGAAAGGAGCTCAAATGGCCAGGTGGTTAGAGTATTTTGATAAAATACATTCAGTGATACGCTAAAGGGTGTGCAGGAGGAGGAAGATAACCTTATGTAAAACACTAAACTAAATTTTGCAATTATGGTCTCTCTCGCACTGCTAATTTTCTTTAAGTCTACATGCAAAGAAAATTCTGGGCGATTTTTTCCCTTTGATATAATAGAAAGTAATCCACACACTAGTTAATGGAAAGAATATTTATAACAAAATGTATTTCTTTGATACTTTAAGTCTAAGAAACATGACACCATATAATTATATTTTAGGTATCCAGATCACTTAAGTTATTTTATAGGTTTCTCAGTACAACATACTGCACATTTGAGTGTACTCAAAGTCAAAAAGCAGCATTCTCTATTGTAGCCACCTAAACAAATGCCCATTCTGTAACAAACTTAAAAAATCTCTCTTTGCTGTTTTTCGTTTTTACATATACACACTCAAGTACTTTTACAGAAATGCATGCATATCAATGACAAAATAATAGAATGACAGAACAT
Organism: Rhea pennata; assembly: GCF_028389875.1. Lineage (NCBI taxonomy): Eukaryota > Metazoa > Chordata > Aves > Rheiformes > Rheidae > Rhea > Rhea pennata. Next base: position 55,398,667 of record NC_084667.1, read on the forward strand.
ATGTACTCATTTGTGTGTCTAATGTTTGCATGTTTCTCTAAAGTGATTTTTAAATGCACAGTTAGGACTGTTGAAATTTCCACGTAAATCAGGAGTACATCCTCCATTTTCTAAAGTAATGATTGACTTTGGTAGCCAAATATGTTACAGTAACTCTTCAAAAGATAACATTTTTATGTATTTTGAATAATGCATATTAAAAACACACACTTTCTGCATGTGGAAATACAAAAAAAAATCTGCAGAAAATTCAACAGGAACCATTGAAAATGTGAGTGACGCTTACAATAAATTCACATGGTTTATCTATAAGTTACTGTTTTGTGTTAGTATATTCAATAACTTACAAGTTTCCTGTATCTCTCTGGGTAACGTTTGCTCAACAATTACTTCAACTGGAGCAGATTATCAAAGAAAGCTGCAGGCTTCATTGGGGAAACTGTTTGCAGAAATCACTTCATTTTTCTGTAAATGAATCATGATAGGCAACTAAGATTTTAGAAATCAAGGCGGGGGTTACTCTCTCTCTCTTCTTTACTGGGGAGGCAGTTCATCATATCTCACTAAAACGGAAGATGTATAACAGAAAAGAAACTATTCTAGGCTATGAAGCACCCTAGGGGTTCATGAATGTTGGGGGAGGAACACTGATTATACAATGCAATAACATATTGAGACACTATTTCAGTTTTACACTTGGTATCAAGTAAATACAGGATATCTCACCCATGAAGGGTGATTATCTTTCATGAAGGGAGGAAATGAGTTATTAAGGTCTTTCTCAGGAGCAAAACAAGGATAAGAATCTTTATTAATGTAAGAAACAATCTGTTTTTTTTCCCCTACAGAAATATACTTCCTTTTTAGCAAAGATCTGGGTTTTTTTGTCTTTAAATTGTCTGTATCTCAAGAAGGAACTCATATCGGTTTTAGCTGACACCACTGCACTGCTTGAGAATATTGTTATAAAACCTGTGCTCATTGCCGTTTTTATCTATATCACAATTAATAACATTTTTTAAGCATGAAACATCTATCTGGTCCCATAAAAACACTTGTAAAGTATTTGATATTTTATTTGAGGATATTAAAGGATTGTTTAAAAATAAACATATAACAGCAGAGCAGAATTTTCACATGATTATTCAGATAGTCAATAGGTCTTCTTTGATCATATTATTATGATGCTTCTGCTGGATTTCAGTCTAAGACAGGCGTATTTTTTCTGTCTCTGTTTGTCTGTCTCTGTCTGTCTGTCTCTGTCTCTCTCTCTCTCTTTTTTTCTCTAAACAAGGTCATAGATTTTTTTAAATGAGGACTAGAAGTTCCAAGTACAAGATTAAGTAAGTTCTAACAGTGTTATAAAAGTAAGTGCTTTTTTCTATAATAAAAGGTGTTTAAAAGGTTCGCTGCAGCTTTAAACAGAATTACAATTTACTTCTTTCAAGTGTCCAGGCCATAAATTCTTCTCAATTCCCTCTCTCTCTCCTTGTCGGAATTAATGAGATCAGATTTGATCAGGGCAGTGATGTGTTCAGAGCCAAATCACACAACAGCGCGCGTGCGGTAATGGAATTTGCATCTAATGCATACATAAATCAAACATCTTTCTGGACATTTTCATATGCATAATGTCATTTCATCCAGTTCTCTCTGTGCAGAGGGGGAGATTTTTCTCTCTGAGAGAATGACTTTCTTTAATGCTTTCATTTTATTTTCGCTGACTACAATCCCCGAGAACGCGCTCGGTCGGAGAATCTTTCGGGGCGCGGTTGACAGTTCCTTTTCCAAGAGGGGTCCTTCACATTTATCATGCCTCTTCCTCGGGGGCTTTGTTATGCAAATGTGGCTGAAATTGATAATTCCAAAGTGCTTCATTTCGGTTCCTTGGCGGTTGGAGATGGTAGATAAAAAGAAACTGACAAGACACACTGATTGCCCTCAATGCTTGTAACTCTCTTGCTAACAAGGCTCGATATTGTTAAAAATTCCTATTGTTATCGGGGTGGCAGTTCCATTATGCAGCCCTTGCAAATCGCCCATTTGAATATTAACCCTTTAATCACCCTCCTCCCCTCCCCCCACCCTCGCCCCACACCAATTGCCGTCGAATGGCAGAAAGCACAAAACGTTAAATCATCTCCCTGCTGCGGGTGAGCGCGTGCGGTGGTTTTTCTTATTTTTTCTTTTCTTTTTTTTTTTGTGTGTGTTTGTTGGTGTTTTTTTTAAACTCCGTTAATCATTTTTCAAGATAAGCAGGGGATTTTTTTTTTTAACTTTAAAAAATGTTTTAACAAAACAGGTCTGGCAGAGACAGACAGAACTGGGTTGTTTCAAGTTAGGGCTGGTAGAATACTTATGTGAAAATATCTGTTTGCAGAAGTCAAAAGCAGTAACTCCTGGAGAGTGGTGAAGTTTCATTATTTTTAACTTGTATGTACTTGCATCTTATGTTCTAACTTAGGTAGGCCTCAGGGAGGGGATAGTGTGTCTTTATATACCACAGTTACGGTAGATTTTTAGCTGTCTGTCCTACTGGCTGCAATATTGCTGTCTCAGGCTAGACAACAGCAAACTTTCAGCCTATAGGCAGATGACCAAAATAAATAACTAGAAAGAAAGGAAACTTGTAAACTGCGGGGAGTTTTGGAGGGGTGGTTTTCTTAACCTTGAAGTGCTCATGCCGATAACTTTACTTCTACAGTTAGGCACTTTTTATGTTGATACATTTCACTTACGTACTTACAAGATACTGATAACGAGTGGAATGGGAAAGACTACTTCGGGGACCCGATCCTGCAGCTGCTGTAGTCCGTCGGAGCTCTGCTGGTACTTTAGTGACCACTGAATGAAACCCTGGAAATGGCACATAGCCAGGAAGTGGCAAGTTCAAGCTAAAGATTAGGTCACACGCAAATTGTAGTCACACTGCAAAAGAGCATGACTGATCGCTAACTGATTTACTCATTGATTAATGAAATGGCAATGTCTGGAATTTCAGATATCCCTGTAAGATTTGCTGATGTGTGTCCGTAGAAGGTGAATTTCTTCCCACCAAGCACATGCCTTCAGGCTTATATTACAATTATAGGTTAATTTTAGTTTGTCATTTTTCTGGGGACACCTGACATGGTTCCCGTTAAAGTAAATCTTGATGTGACAAAGGTAAGTACTGCAGATGCTGGAGGGAAGTGGAGAAGGGAGGAATTTCCTCTGCAAAATGAAGCATAGTTCACTGCTAACACCAGGCAGCTGCAACAATATAATATTTCTCTACAATTACCAAGAAGATGCATCTCAACCAGCTCATGTCAAAGGAACATCAAAGTTCTCCAGTTTCTTAGTTCTGAAGTCTTGCAGAGCTGTGTCTGCCAAATTACAGTAAATAAAAAAGACACTTGCACAACAGTAATCTCTTTTGTATTGGACTGAGTATCTCTCTTCCTCCTCCCATTAAAAAAAAGAGAAAGAAAGAAAAAGAAAATCCTCTCATGTTATTGTAGGAACTCCAGAAAAGCTCTTATTTTTTTCTTTCATTTATAGGTGTGATGGTAGTTTAAATCTATGGCAGGAAGCAGTGATAATGCTCACCATAGAGCCTTGTGAGCTATAACAGCTAAGTTTCCCATGTTGGTGCTTTTTCTTTCAATTATCTGAAAACACTCTGTTAATTTTTAATGTGTTTGTACCCTCATTCTGTTACCAAAATTGCTACCTTTTCCCCCTTCTTACTTCAGAAATAGATTTCACTAAACCTGGCTGCTGTAAGCTCATTATACGATTCTATCATTTATTCTATCCATTAGAGGAACCAGTGTTAGTGCTTTTCCCCCCACTTGAGTCTGTCAAGTACTGTTATTTATGGTCAATGGTATCAATATCTCTGGTTGTATTATGGTTGTGCACTCAAAATTACTAATACAATCTAAACTTGGCAATAGTGACTGCATCAGCTATCAATAATCAAAAAGTATCATGCAACTTGTAAGTATTAGTAAGAATCAATAATTACATAAATATAATTAACCTCTTCTGCTTACTATAGGAAACACCAGTGAAGCTGAATTGCTTTTAAAACACCACCCTTCTCAGAATCAGATAGCATGCCTATAGTAAGAACAAGAGAATTAGAGATGCAACAGCATGTTTTGAATGTTTCTTATTTTCAGTTATCTTTAGCAATGGCTCTGCTGTAACCTGATTATATAATGTTATCCATAATCTTTAGATAGAAAAGGGCTTAAAAGTTGATTTCTCTTTCATTGTTTGTTTCTATGGATTAATTTTGCCAACAAAAGGATATTCTGTTTTCCTATAACAAGAAAATTTGTTAGCTAATTTGTAACCACAGAATTAGAGCAACACAGCTAAACTAATATATATGCAATGGCTTCATTATGCATAAGAGCAGGCACTCTTTACTTTGCAGCCCAAAACACACAAAGCACCCATTAGAATGAAGAGGCCTGTGATGTCTCTTCATGTGCAGAGTGTAAAGGTACATGAATGTCCTTGCTTGTTGGCATTTAATTTACCAGTTGCCTCTGTAGTGGAGCCTTGGCAGATTCAGCTTGAATCTGAAAGACAGGCTGTCATACTGAGAGTCTGCTGCCTACTGCTGAAATTGAGAGGCTTGGCAGATATGCAAACAGTTACTGGGTTTGAGTTGTTTTGATTACAAGTTAAACAGAAAGTCATTGGCAGGGCCAATATAAATCTGCTGAGGTTTTTTGGCAAAATCTGTGGAGGTATTTCTATAGATTCTGCAGAATTCTGTAGCACCTTGATTTCACATCAGAGAGTGTCCACCTTTGAACCCGTGCTGTAGATAAATGTGTCAGAAACGTGAGTGAACATGTTGAAGTGGCTGAGAGCTTCCAGATTCAGAAATATAAAACACATTAACAACATCCTCTACCACACCACTTTCGTACAGTTGTTAAATTGTAGAATCTAATGTTTCATTCAGGTTCCAGTACGTTTTCACATGAAGTGAGGAGAGTTAAAAACAACTGAAATAGGACAGCAAAATGTATTTTAATGCAAGTTTCAGAAGAGAGAAAAAAAAGTAGTAGTGGACCAGGTCCTGAACTCGGTTAACTTAGTAGAAATGCAGAGATATTTAATCAGTATGTTTTTTGTTACATTAAGCAAGATTCTCCAAAGTTGCTCCCTTCCTCCATGCAGTGCTTTAACAGTGATTAGGATCAGTAAAATTTAGTCTGCGCTGTTTTTTTCTCCCTTTCTTCAGTAACTTTATCTGAAACATCAAGTTTGTCCAAATATCCACTCCTGACAAAATCCAAATGTTCATCCCAAATTCATTTCTTTACAGAGTTCATTTGTCTCCATGCCTGAGCTGTGATGCTGAGTTGATAGAAGTAACCCAAACTGACATTATACGAGCAAAAAAGGAGAGTGTACACTTTAATTACATGTATTTTTACAATGCGACCTCTGCTTGATTCCAGGTTAGTGTTTTGAACACTAACTAATTGAACACTTGCAATTTTAAGGCGAAATCATGTTAATTTTGGAGGAAGAAAAGAGAATACACGTAATTGTCGCTCCTATTGTTTCTGTCTGGCTAGCTGTAGACAGATTTCTGCAAGGCTGGCTAGCAACAATACATTGATTTACAGAGGCAAGAATATCTCCACAATTGGAAGGGCTAAGACACCTTTCTTTGAAAACTGAGAATCTGCAAAATGTGGCAAAGTTCTTGGAAAGAACCCAAATGTATGGAATCCGCAGATTTTTTTCTTTTCTTTTTTTTTTTTTTTTTCACTTGTATCTGCTGCTTTGCCTATTACAGTTTTCTGGGTGAAAAAAACTGAATTTGCACATATTATTATATAGCTCAAGCTAAATTTTAAAAGAAACTAATTTGGACAAATTGATTAGAGTATAAACATCATTATCTAAATGCTCTTTATTTCCAGATCTAGCAAACTGAAAAAGCGCAGTATTTTCCTGAGAGAAGTAAAGGTTTGTTTTCTTTGGAAATTACTTCACTGATTTTCTCTCTCTCATATTGAACATCCCTTTCCCTTGAGTAAATGGAATAAAATAGTTTGCATGAATGGACGATATTGCACTCCTGGTAAAATGGGTAACAATAGCATTTTAGGAATTTCATTTTCAGATCCAGGTTGAAAAGATACACTGGCTTTTTACCTCCTTCTCAGAGTTCTAAATATTTCTTCTCTGCAGAAAAGTGAATTCAGGAATCTTTAGCAATATGCTCCCCCAATACTGCAACCTGATGCAGATTTTTTAGAGAATGCTTGCAAATGTCAACTCTCTTGAAAGTGATATACTTTATTACTGTTCTTTCTTATAATACAAACATTTCAGTGCAGCTCAGATCTTATTTTTCAGAATACACAGGATTTTGATATATGGACAACAGGAGAATATGTATTTTAGATATAATGCCATAAGTGCTTAAAAGTTATTTCTGAGCTGATTTAACATGGAAAATCTCCAGGTAGATTAATTTTATAGGCTGCTTTTATAGGTGTAACATTTCAAGATGAGAAAGCCGTGCTTCTGAAATTTAGTTTCGGCAGATTTCATTGGCACCTACATCTCCATCTTTTATTACCTTAAAGTTGAAATTTAATCTCATTTTTTTTCTTGATTTTTACTTAATTTCTGACTGAAATGGCTGGAGCAGGCTCTCTCTCTCTCTCTTTTTTTTTTTTTTTTTTTTTTGCTTTTTTTTTTGCTTTTTTTGCTTTCCTCAGGTTTTGTTGCTTCTGTGGAGTCTCATTATTTACATCCCAAGGGAAAAAAAAATCGTTGTAATGGAAGTACTTAGATAACTATACTTAGAAATTACAAGACCTCTAATGTTGAAGGTTTTTACTGGGACAGACAGCTCGAACAAGGTTAAACGTATCTCGCCCAGAAGCCTCTTTCCAAATGGCTGCCTGGTGGTAAGAGCGGGCTGCCCTCACGCCGGTTGTGCTACTGTAGTGAACCCAGAGGCGGAAACCTCGGCGCGCGCGTAGGCAAAGCGCCCGGCAGAGACGCGACTCTGTGCGGGAGCAGCGAGCGTTGCCGCGCTGGCTGCGCTGAGCAGGAGGGGAGAGCGTGGGGCGTGGGAGCGAGCCCGCCGCGCCGCGCGACGTCTCTGCGGGGCGCTCGCTCGGGGCTCAGCGCGCGCTGCCGTGCGAGGCGCCGTGCGTGGCCGCGGGCGGCGGCGCGCCGTGCCGAGTTGCGCACTCCTCCGAATCTCCGAAACGTACGCCGGAATTCGTAGCAGCTCTTTACGAAAAGTGGCTTTTATGCGTGTGTTAAGAATGCTTCAGAAATCTCAATACCTGCCCCATTTGGGTGGTGGTGGTTTGTTGTTGTTTTTTCCTTTGACAGCGCCAGCGAGCGAGTCCGTGTTTTCACCTGAAGGCCTGCAAAATTGCTCAAAGAAAGGAATATGTATTTAAATTTCAGGAGTGCAGTTGAAGGGAAAGAAGGAAGCATTTTAAATCAGAAAATGCGTGTATAGGGTATGTGTGTGTGCGCGCGCATGCGCTTGAAAATTCACAGACCATCACTTCAGGCTGTGGTTTGTTTTTTGTGGCTGCGTTATATACCTTAAAAATCGGGCTCACTAATATAAATGCTGAAAAACTCTCAACTATGGTGATGCCTGTTGTAATAAAGAAATTCACTGAGAGAGAATGACAGAGATACAAAACACTAAAGAATGATGATTTCCTCACTACCAATGTGATTGCATAAATTAGGTGTACATAAGTTCCCAATGATTTATAGCACTTGAAACTTACAAAAAATGATTATATTTGATGCTACCTTAGAAAATAAAAATGCTGGTGCTTATTCACAGAGTGGAAGAAAGCATGGGGAGCTAAATTCAGATTATAGCAGCTGTCTCCTGTACAGATCTTTGTATGCCTTTTATATAAATATTTTTTGTAAATTTTCTTTGAAGACATTCTTAATTAGGCAAACTTGCATATACTATTTATTAATTTGGAAAAAAATCCATTTTATTTTCCTCCTCTTGCCCTCCTCACTGTTACCCTGTTAATAGAAGTAGCATTTTATTGATTATACATTAAATAACAATATTCTTCTATATTTGCTCAGATATTTAACTGTTTGCATAGTGACTGTTGTAAAGGTGCCTAAGAATAGTATAACTAAAATAGGAGAATGAAGAAATGTATTGGCTATGACAACAAGAAGTAATTGCTTTTCCTCAAAGGATCAGATGTGGTATAGTTGTTTGAAAAACAATCTAAACAACATTTTGTTCACCATTGATTTTAAAAGCATTAAAATTAGTTTTTATGCAGCTATACTCATTAAGCTTTTATGTATACTGTGTAGGGTGAATAGTTAAGAAGCAATAAAGCATTCTGCAGTAAAATATACTTTGCCAATTGTCAGAAGAAATAAAATACATAGATTCAGAATGTTTGTTTCCTGTAGAATATTGTGATATTTGCCATGTTAATTACAATCCAAATAAAGCTATTTTATTTGTGTATCTTAAACAGCCTTGTAGCTGTAGATGACTAATACAATTGTTATTGGAAGTGTTGTATTTGGAGGTTGTGTGTTCATACAGATGAGAAACAAGCACCAGCCACATCCATCCCAACAACCCCTGCATTTTAAAACTAAATTTCCTCTTAGAAATTGATATTCCAAAAACTTCTGGTAATTTTTAACCTCAACTAGTAGAATGAAAGTGCAATTTTCTTTTGTACTCCCTTTGGTTTCTCATGTCAATATCTGCATTCATACATAAACCATTTCATCTAATTTCACTGAAGTACTTAACAGTTTATTAAAAAAAATCTGTAATACAACACTAGGCTGGTGCCCAAGGAAAAGAAACTTATTTGATTATTACACATAAGAGCATAACCTCTTATTTTGTATGTGAAAAAGGAAGAGAGCGTTATGTGTACAGTACAACAACATGCCATCAGAGGGAATAATGCATGTAAAAATGAATTCCTGTTATTGTGTTCAGGTGTGTTTGTGAATAAAAAATGGAATTTTGAAAAGTCAATTAAAATGCATTTAAATTCTTTAACACTGGAATTCTTTAATGTGAAAAAATTTGCTAGACAGTTTGTCAGTATCGCTGTAAGCACTGTGCTGTGATCATAGCTAGTTTTCTCCACCTGTGATTGTTAGGTGGCTCTGAAATGCAGTACTGCTTCCTTTTCCAAAAGAAGGGAATACTCTTGAAAATATGGAAGTACTTATAAAGTAAATAAGCTTTAATTAAATATCATTGTCTAGCATTAATCTTTATAGCTGTGTTCCCTATGGAAATAAAAGTGGATATTCAATTTGTTTTGATTATGCACAAATTTTAGCAGAAGGTTTATTTAAATATTGCCGTATTCTTCTAGATAGAAGCATATTTGTGTCGACCATAAGCCATTAAGTAGAAGCTTCCTCATTAATGTGAAATAAGAGTGCCTCATTTTTGTTGTATATAAATAGATTGACATTTAGAAAAAATATCTATTCAACAAAAAAATAACCTTTCCTCTGTAGCTGGTAAAACTTTTCAGTCTGAAATACGAGTTTTATTCACAGCTAGGTATGAAGCAAACTACAAACTGTTTTCTACAGTTAAATAGGCATCATTTTTGATACCTACTGGTCTCAAGGTTCTTTTGTCTCACAGGTCAACATATGCTCTTATACTAAACCAGGCTCTGCATAGTGGGTCTGTCTGTGCAGATGAGAGGTCACATAAATCTTGCTTTCATAATGTCTTGCAAACAAATACTAGTCAATATGATATCTTCACTCACAGGGGATTTCACATAGCTTTGCCAGCTTTAAATAGTAGAACTACATGATGATAAAGTCAGGAAAGTCCACCAAAGTCTAGCTCAGTATTAGAGCCCAGTGCATCCCACTTCACCAGATTCTTGCAGCTTTCATAAACAGGTCATCTGCTGTTGGCAAAGAGAAGTTAGTTCGCTTTTGGTAAAATACACCCTCAGGTGCAGAGCTAATGGTGTTCTCTGTGCTAATTACTGCTGATGGCAAAACTAGGAGGAGAAGCATGGTCTTTGCAACTCCTACATACTGAGGAATAGCTCTGTTCTGAGTTACTCTGGCCTCTAGTATACTGAGTTTTAATGATGAACCAGGAGGTAGACCATACTGTCTATAACAGTGCAGTTTTGTATGGCATGATTTGAAGATGCTTGTTTCTCGGTGTGGTAAACTGTCATTTGTTGTGGTTGGGCTGTAAGATCCACTGCACAACTACACTATGGCAGTGCATTTACAGGACATGTCTGAGAGTCTTTAAATAATGTCTAATGGAGTGTTGCTCTTTCATCAACTTGGGAAGTGGCTCTCCCCTGTGACAGTCATTATACGCTCAGCGCTGATCCTTAGAAAACACTTTTAATCTTGTCTGTTGTGCCCACACAGCTAGGCCAGAGCATACATTCGATGCAGAAGCATTACCCTAATGTATTACACAGTATTAGTGCTGAAGCTTCAGTAAGCCACACCAGTACAGACCCTGCGAAACATCCACAGTAGAGCCTGGATCTTCAGCAGCGCCATTAGGGTACAAAACAGCCCCTAGGAGTGATGTTCTTTGCATCGAAACAGAGAGCCCAACAGTTCTCTTGCAGCCTGTTTTTCTACTCCACAAATGATGCTTTAGGAGAGGAACAAATCAAAGAAGTGAAACAGATCAGATGAGAGGAAAAACACAGTAAAATTGGTTTTTAGGCGAAAACAGAAGCAGCATTGCTCTCATTCTTTCACATATAATTTGCATGTAGATTATAGGAAAAGAATAGGGACTTCAAGGCAGAATGCTTTTGGATAGCTATTCATCCCATCAGACCATGCATGATCTGGATCCCAGAATTCCTGTACAGTCAATAGAAAGAGGCAGGTTCTTAATTCTGGTGTTTTGAATTATACTTCAGAAGCTCCACTGACTGTGTAGGAATCCTTGATAGGTACCTGATGTCTGAAGTTGAACAGCAGTGGAAGTAGCATCTTACTGAGCAGGCATTCAATAACAGCATTAACTCTGATATGTCATCCCATTCTTTTGCTTAATGGAATGTGGAAAGCTTGTATGGGAAGAATTTCAAGAATTATTTTGGAAGCTAAGAAGAGGAAATCTAAAATTCTACCCACATATCACAACCTATGGGGCTTCCCTGGATTAATTCTTGCTTCAAGTTCTACGTTTGTGATTAAATAAGATACGTATAGTCTTTTTCAACATTTGGGTCACCATTTTACTATTTGCAGTGGGGGAGGATCCACCTTAAATCTGTCTGAGCTGTTTCAGTGCTGTAAAGTTGTGCATCTCATTTAAAGCTCTAGTCTTTAGCTATTGATTTTTGTAACATCTTTTTTTCCGCTAGATGAAGATTCCCTTAGTATTAAGTTCCTATTCTCCCTAGAGGCATGTCTCAACTATAATCAAGTTATCCCTTGTACTTCTCTAAGCTAAATAAATTGAGTTCTTTGTGTTTTTCACTCTAAGTCCTGTTCTCCAATCCCTTAGTTGCTCTGAAGCCTTTCCAACACTTCGACCACAGCCAGAGGTATCAACTCTGATCAGTATACTCTTCCAGGATTGGTCCCACTGCCATTAAAAACACACGTAACTTTTCTACTTCTACTCTATATTCCCTTGTTTATCCATCTAAGGACTGAGTTAGTCCTTTTAGCTACAGTGTCGCACATTAAACTCATGAGCAGCAGATGAAAGGGATTAATGGATCTAGGAGCCAATTTTTAAAAGTTTACACCAGAGTGAATGCTATTATAAAAGCCTTTAATGAGAATGAATCTCTGCAAATATTACTCACGGCACCTCTTCAGCATTTGTTTTACAGTAGAGGTGGCTGCGCATTAAATGTCTTTTGGCAAGGGACTTAAGGCTTCTATTGGGACCAATCTACCTTTCGGTACACTATTCCTTGAGAGATCATGTTGTTTCCTACTTGAGTAAGTATAGCAAAACCTCCTGTTTCTCTGAAAGTGTGTTACATTGTTAACATTCATTTTCAATCTTTCTAAACTTGCCAGTAAAATACATTTCAATGGCTTTGTTTAATGTGGTATGAACACAGAAGAGAGAGTAGTTAGTAGTAGCTGGAGAAAACGAGTGCTAATAGAAATTGAAAGTTGAATTGAAAATGTTGTGAGTTGAAATTCAAAATGTTGACTATTTGCTATAATTTTTTCTCTAAATTATAACCAACTGATTCTATTACAGATGCTATTTCCCAGTGTGAGTGAAACTCTCTGAGTAACAGTGATAATTCAGTGAAAGTATATGGAGGGAGGGAGTGAAAGAAGTACAGTCAAGAGGATGTGGTGAGAGGAAATGATGAAAGGTCATAATAACATAGCAGGAAATAACAGAACATGTGGCAAACATACTGAGGACTATATGAATTTTATCTGTCAAATTACCTCCAAAGAGGTTCTAAAGAATTTAAAGCATAGTAAGAAAGTATATAACAAAGCTCACAGGACCTAATTATGTGGGACAAATTAGTCTGCAAGACTTCATAATCTATCTAAAGATATGGATGTAGTAGTAAGCTAATGAGCAGGTTATTATGAGTGACTATCTGAAATTCCACTTGTGTCATGCCTTAAAGAGCTTATGTGCACTAAGCAGAAAACTCTCGGAGGCTTTAATGTATACCTGAAAGAGTATGGTGAGATAAGGGAGATGATAGGAACAAGAGGGAGTAGTTCCCAGTGGTTGAATTGAGCAAAATAGGCTCAGAGTTTTTGAAGACAGGGTAGCAAGCATTCTAGAGCTATAGTCTAGCAAAGAATAATCAGCAAATTCTAGATCATGACAATCATAGACTTGCCTAAGGCTGGTTATGTACTACCTCAAGGTATTTGAAAGATCATCAGCAGAACTAAGGTCTGTAATTAGAAGAACAGCTAAACAGTATTGCAATGATAGCCTTCAACTGGGAATCAGCTGGCAGCAAGAATGAATCAGCAAAAGTAATAGGCTCTCTTGTGAGAAATTTCAAATGGGTGGGAATAAAGGTGCTAGTGAGATGCCAGTAGATTTTAACAGAGACCCTCACAACTCTGTTTGCTTTTTTGCTGTCAGGAAATGTGGAGTAGTAGTAACTGTTAGAGTATGGAGGTCGGGACTATATTTGATTGCCCTTCTGATTATCTCATTGAAAGGGCAGAAGAAGAGCTGTGGGATGATGGTTGCTCCGCAGAGCCAGAGTAAAGGATATGCAGCCTTTGCAGAACCTGAAATGGACACAGCACTATGTGAATCATGATACTCTTATTTGTTGCCTTAGAAAATTGTTGTAAAATGATCTAGTGAAGTGGATTGCACTATGTGCTGTCCTTTATTGGTGGGTCCATGTGGATAGTTGCAGCTGATAATAGTCTCTCAGCTGGTTAAAGTAGTAGGACCCTGTGTAATGATCCCAACCATGCTAAGAAAGTATGCTTTCTTTCAGGGTTCTTGAGGTTTTTTTCAATGTTTAGTTAGCCTAAGCTACCTTAAAGCAAATACTATTCTAGTCTGTCATTTAAACATGTGGTGGTATTGTATTGCCAGGGAGTATCAAAGAATAGCTCATGGTGCTATATGCACATGGGTTGGAGGAGGGGAGAAATGATGGAGAATGGTTGTCAAAAAATTAAAATTTAGATAACTCACAATATTTCACTAAGGAGTTGGCAAATTAGGTAATATACTAGGCAATTTGATTGTTGTATCAAACCGAAAAAGTGTTAATAGCAAACTTTGGATCATTAGACCTTAGACCAGTGATCAATTCAATGTAAGCTTTTTGCAGGGAGTATTTAGTGTGCTTGAAGTTGGTTTTATTTGTAAAGACAGTGAGAGAGAACTGAAATTTTCCATTCTCATTGTGTCTGTCTTCCTGTTTTCCACTACCAATTTTTACTGTTTCTGTTAGTTCTTGCATCTGGAGAGGTGATTGAAATGTGGTCCTTCAGTAACTCCAGGAAATTTTTATCTGCTGGGTCAAGATGTTTAGCCAGTTTGATCTAAGACATAAATAGTTTGCCACTCAGCTTGACACATTGTTACGTGGAGAAAAAGGCCCACTGGCATACTCTAAAAAAGAAGTTTCAAAAAATACAAGAACAAGCCCCCAAAGTTACAATGTCTAGCTGGAACAAAAGTAGTGAATACAGCCGTTTTTGTAATTAAAACAATTTCCCCTTGAACAACAAATAACAGGTTTCTGTGAAGCAGTGTTGTCCAAAGGAGAAGATATATCTTGGGAGGTGGACTGGAGTCATATAGATATATATATTTTTTGCCTGTAATTTTTGCTTTGTTTTAAATATACAGTCAGTCATAATTGCTTAGGAAATGATTTGTATCATGTATGGCAATGTTGAACTGGTTCAGAAAAAATGAGAGCAAAATGTTATTCATTTGTTACCCTAGTTTTAGCTATGGATCCCTCTTAGTGATTGTACTTCAGTCCATTGCTACAAAACTGTCTCCTAGTTGGGGAGGCACCACTTCAGGCTTTCTTACCTGATGTAAAAATTAATTTGTATGGAGAGTGTACTTGCATTCAGAATGTAAGTAGGAGTTTTCTTGGAGCTGTTAAACCTCATACAGTGTCAATGGGATGGTCGATTCACTGTAGTAACAGCTGTCAGGATTTCTGTTGGGAAACCTTATATTGAAGCAAGATTTGATTTAAGTCAGACAAGAAGTATTTTTATATAGTCATATTATCACCAAAATTCTAAAATGTGCCTAAAATATTCAGTTGTTTTCGTCAGATGGGAACACAGAAAGGTATGTATGTCAGTATCAGTTGTTTGTATTTTTGTCATCTCCTAATGTGGCTTTAGATTAGGTGGTGATCTAGAAAGATAATTAGATTTGTATGTTAAAATCAAAAATACAATTTGAATTATGAAAACATACATATATTTAATGAATTTATGAAGCTCTACACAATCAGATTTGCAATAAGTCTGAGAGCAGTGTGAATGTGTACTGACCAACACGTATTTCAGACAGTTGCACAAGAAAGTTAGTAAATAAAAGTGGAAGCTGGTTTTATGAGTGAATGTTGAAAATGATGCTCTCTTGTGTAGGGAGCACTAGTGCATGTGAAACCCTATGTGCTTTTTACATAATATGCCTCTCTAGTTAACATATAACATAAAATGTCACAGATCTTTTAGAGCTTGATTCACTATGAAAGAAAAACAACCATCTGTAGTGTGAAAGTTTATGACTCAATTGTCCACACCTTACAAAGTGATTCAGCAAAGACATATCTGGGCCGTGGAAACTTTTACTTACCCTATTCCATTAGTTCTTGCTTTGAAGGAATAAAAAGATTTTTGGGCTGCAATATGCATTTTAACTCTTGCATAGTAGGACAGTGTATAGATTTAAGCCTGTGCTTTTAATTAGTATTTTTACTTCACAAGACCATTTACTGCTTCTGAGCCATATTTTGAATTTTCAAAGGTGGATTAACAAAATGTGAAAAATGGCCACTCATTTTCAAAGTGATGGGCATGTGGATAGATTAGATTAGACAGAAATCTGGACAGACCATTGGAGAAATGTTGTTAGACAAAATGGGACTTCTGCAATTACTTCTAGTCCAGTTGTGACCCATTTTGTAGAGGTTACACAGTGCTATTTTTTTCAGCTTGCTTTTACTTACAAATGAAAAAATGCTATATAGAGCCTCAGTTATTATTCCATCATCACTTGAGCATACAAGCTGTAAGCTAGTGTTCAGAATCATTAATCTATTGGAATTTGGCATTATGGGTTACATTCGCGCTCTCTCTCTCTGTTCATATAAAATGCATAACCCCTCTTCCATTATAGACCCAGCTAATTCAGTTTTACTTCATATGTGTTGCAGGCAAGCAGCATTCATGTGGATAGGTTTCACAGACCAGCTGATGCACAATAATTGCAAGAACTTGTCCATTTGCCTTCTTACTTTAGCATTCTCACTAAGCCTGGCTGTGTCAAGAGTTTCCTTTTAGGACTTCCTGCACTTCCTCCTTCTTTCCACTTTTTTTTTTTTTTTTTTTTTTTTTTTTTGATTGGAGTGGATCTACACCTGACATTGTGAGCAGCTGATCTTGAGTAACATTAAGTCCTACTTTAAGTCTTAGTGAGTTCTAACACTTACTGACAGATTGGGGCAACCCTGTTACATACCCTCTGGAGAACCAGTAAATCTTTTTGCCCTTTGTGATAGCTGCCAAGTAGAAGGAGCTGAATGTACATCTAGCCTCACTTTCGAAATCACCTTGCTTCAGGAACATGCTATTTCTCTCATTTGCTATTAAGTCTTTGCCAGAATCCAACAGTTTCAACTGAGCCAATTTTCTGAGATAGAAGAGCAAGAAAAAGTCAAAGGTATCCCTCTTTTTTTGTTGTTGTTTTTAATCTTGGCATTCTGCTCATGGAGATATCTTTGTTGCCAACATGTCTGCTGCTTCTCCATCTCTCACCCTTCAGGTTTCTTAAAATAGCTAAGAACACAGAGTTTCTGAGCCTGAAAAACACACTTACTGGGAAAAAAAGGTCTGTATAAAGTTAAAAAATATATATTTATACTGTAAGCCCTGCAGCCTGGCTTCCTGCCCACGTTTGGGCATCTGTGCTGTCTCTGGATACCTCAACTGACACGTGCGTGCCAGATCCAAGGAGGAGGAAATAAAGGGCACTGCTGGTTCAATGCTGAGCCCCTGAACACAGTACAGTATCTTTGAGAGGTGGATTTTGCCACCACTGGAGTCTGTTCATTATCACAGGTCTCTGGAGGCTAGGATTCAGTCTTTAGTATCTGAAATTAAAATTTATTTCATAATCTATGCTGTCACTTCAAGCAGAAATCACTCATTCCTTTCATTCTCTCTCACTGCTAGTAGTACAGAATATGTTTTAAGGTGAACATGTTTCCAAGTTGTAATCCAAGAGCAGGCATGCAGGGCATGGCAAAAGCCTGAAGACTTGATGAGTTAAAATATCAGCCAAGTGAAGGTTTCTAGAGCTAGTACTGAATTTATGTGAATAGAAAGAGAAGTTTCAGAAGGCAGCACAGGAATTCCTCAGGTCCAGGCACAGAAAACAAATTCTATCCTGAAAGAAGGAAGAAAGGATTAGAGATGTATTTCTCCTTCTTTTCACTTACAAATCAGAAGAAAGAATGCTGGCACATGAATGAAGAAGGAAGATAGGAGGGGATTTTTTTGTCACATATGATAAGCTTCAGGAAAGCATATGGAATTCGGACGATTGAAGGAAGACTGACTGAATTCAGGATCCAAGGTACATACTATTTCATTTCTCTGAACTACTTCTCTCTTCTCCCTTTGAAATTATTACAGATTTCACAAAGGAATTTATTTACCATCAACAGAGCTGAACAGTCAGCAACAAGCAAAGAGAAGTTGTTACCAGATGGAGAAGTATGACTAACCCTCTTGATTGGCCTAACAGACAGTCCTGAAGCCCCGATAGCAAATGACACTGTGCTCGAAAGACATCCAATAGTACTGCATGCACTTGACCCATCCCTCACTACCTGGAAACACTTAGTGACCAAAGCTTTGGGACTTCACAGCATTTCTGCAACACAGAACTGTAAAAACATAAAGATCGCCTGCTCCAGAAATACCTCTGTCCTCTCCACTGTATTCAAGGGTATGCAAAGAGAGGTTAGCAGATTTATGGTGTTGAGCTATGAAACAATTGTGCCCTGGCTGAAGAGACTGTTGAACTTGTACAATGAAGAAGGTACAGGCTAGGTGGGCTGTGCCATCTGCTTAGAAAGAAAAGGCAAGGGAGGATTTTAACAGCTGTTTGTTGAGTCAGATACTCATCCTTGATTGTTTGCGCCACAGTGGCAGATAACTGCCAAAGAAATGCATCCCCTGTTGCTTAATAGACCTGACCTGTATGTTATAAAGTTGCACCTGCTGGAAACAACCCTTATGATGTAGTGCTCATAAAATGCCAGTGATCCTACTAGAGAAATGTCCTGAAATCAGCAGGTTGGATTTATCCTTGTAGCTCTCTGTAGCTAGTAGTGCTATAGCAGGAGACAGCGGGATATACTCCTGCAAATTCTACAAGGTGATTACATGAGCCTGAGCACTCTGTTCCATGTTATATTCATGTTTTCCCTGAGTATGCTCAGTTTGTTGGGTATACCATACTGTATGTGAGTCGCTCCTAGTCTGTATGAGTCATATGTTGAAGCGTGAAAGCAAGGCTGCATCTCTGTCGTTGTTACTCATTGCTCAGTTGCTGCCATATCACATAGCTTAAGCCAGTTGAACTCACCTTGTTTATAAGGGTGAGGTTTGAATATGAGCTGGTTCTCAGCTTCTGCCTGGCTCCTGTAAATGTGGTCCACAGCATAGCCCAACATTTGGGAATGTGACTGTTGTACGTGTTTGGGTTTGGACTCTGAGTTAAGAAGTTGTGATTTAGAACCTCCAAGTGTTGTTCTGGAGGGATCATAAAGTGTCTGTAAAACCCATAGGCATCTTTAAAATTTGGAGTTTCATACAGTAAAGTCTTTGTCTTCCTCGTATACCTGACACTGCAAGATTACACACTATTGTGTGTAAGCCTTTAATGGATTGCTTAGACAGATGAACCGAGAGTGGTTCGCACTTTCAAAGTCTGAAGAACACTGGTGCACTCATGGAGGGTGCATATCATGAAAGTCATTGCTCAGGCATGAAACATGCACTGTGAACTGGCCGAAGTGTTTTTCTTTCATTACTAAGAGGATAGATAGGCTTGTTGAGTGGCAACAAGTTGCAGGATTGATTGTGGCAGCAGCCATTAAGCTGCTGTCTTTTGTGGCTCTGGTTGTTGGACAGAGCCCTTAGTTGTCTGTGACACAGAAAATGTGTTCCAGCCAGGTGATAATTAGTGCTTCGGATTATATCTGTTTAACAAAGAATGCAAAGCAGAGTAGAGTTGTATTATACCTGTCATTTCCAAGTGTCCAGTGATCTTCCAAAATCGTGTGATTCATGGAGCTGAAAGCAATGATTTGCCTAAAAAATTATTACTGCTCATTCTACCTGCAGAACCCCTTAATTCCAGTTACACATGTCAGCATATTATGACTGGGAGCTGTCAAATTCTAATGACGAAAATTTCATTTTCTGTCTTTTCATGCTGTGTTTGAGAACTATAGGTTGGAAATAATTCCCTAGCTAAATTTCTTCTTCAAAAGGTAAACTCAAACATTTGTTTTTTCTCTCTCTCTTTATCTCTGTTTCTTTCTAAATTTATGTTTACATTAATATCTTTTTGTTTCCTTATGTTTCTCTCACTAAGAGGAAAAAAAAAGATTTTCTTCTCAGAACCACTGTCCATTTTAAAGAACATCATCTGAGTTGACATTTGATGTGAGATTTGATGCAAAAATATTTGCTATCTACTGATTTGATCAAAATATGGATTATTTAAAAGAAGGAGGAGGCAAGGTTGGTAAGAAACAAGATACACATAAAAACCCTTACCATTTTATGTGGTTAAATAACCTTGACATTAGAAAATACTTTTGCTGTCCTTCTTGAAACAGGAATTTGTTAACACAATGTTTGCTGACAGAGATACAGGACTAATGTTAACATACTGCAAATACTGCACCAAATAGTATCTATTGATCCACCTGTTATTATGCTTGTTACTGAAATGTTGTATGTAAAGCAAAGGAAAGCAGTTTCTAATTTAAGTCATTAATAGATTGGTTTTGAAATTTATGTTACACGTGTCCAACAAATCAAGAATAAAAGCATGTGAAAGGCTATGTAGTCCGTATCGAATTACTCATTCTTTCCACAGTAAAAGCCTTTAGCTAGAGATTGACCAAAGAATTTTAAATATCTCATTATATATATGTCATTGTTCTAAGTGTCCCTAAATGAGATTAAACAATAGTCACTCAAGAGTTTCTTGCAGTGTCTGTCCCCCCCACACACACACCCTTTTCCCTCCTCACCTTGACTTAAATTAAGGCTAATGATATGTTTTCAGTATAAGGTAAGAGAAGGATTTTCCTTGAATGACTTTCCAACATTTTCAAATCTAATTCATTATAAGTACTTCTGTCAAATGATTACTTACTTCATCTCATTGTCTTAGAGGATTTAACTCTAAAACATACATTTTTGATATGGACTTAATGACCATTTTATAAACTGAAACTGACCGAGGCAGCATTCACCTATGAATGTCTGTTTGTACTCAGAACTAAAAATAATACTAGGAATATTTTTCAAAGAATAATAGATTATTTTAACTCCTATTTTTCCCCTTGCATGAATTCATTTGTCCTGGCTGCTGATTCTTCAGTAAAAGATACCAGGCAGTCTCGTGGGTGCAGGGGGGAGGGAAGAAAGGGAACAGCAGTAGTAACGCTAGAGGGAAAGGCTATTTTTGGATAATTTGATGTTTTTTGAGAATCAATTCTAACAACACTATACATTTTTAAACAATAGCCCTATTTCACAAAACATTCCGCTTTCCTAACCTTATGCAAAAAATATTTCTAGAAGCAAATAGTTTTATTTTCTCACAAAAAAAAAGTCAGGATAATTAAGGTAGCGAACATATTGCACTGCTATATTGGTTCAGTCACCTGATCTGTCTCCCTGATCACTATTTGCACGATATACATGGTTTTGACGGGCTTGTGATAGACTGCTGTCTGAAATTCTTTAATCTGGGTCTCCTGTTTGGCAATGCAGCAGACTTTGCTATTTTGGGTTTTTGAAACAGAGCCATACTCTGGGAGGATAAGAGATAGCTGTGACTCTGTACTGACTCATCAGTATGAAAGCAAGCCAGGTAAACTTAGAACATACTATGGTCCTGTTTGTGCTGTCACTTGTACAGATGTGAAACAGAAGTAATTCCACTGAAAATAATGCTGTTTCACCAGTGTGTAAGCCTGAATGAGCCTGAGGATCAGGCCTAAATAGTTTCTTTTTAAGGAGACCTTAAAAATAAAAGTGTCATTTGAACCTGCAAGAGAGATTTGGTGAAATGTGACCTCTCAGAGGGTTTGCTTCAGGAAGGGCAACTGCTGCATTCCTACTCCGAGGACAGACAGCCTGTGTTGTTGCATCAAGGAATGGCTGAATTACAGGTAGGTAGATGCTATTACTGAATCTGTCTTTGGCCTGTGTAAACAGAGAGGAGTTCATTAGACACTTCTTCCCAGCATAAGTCTTCTATGCTAAGAAGAAAAACTCCTTTGCTTTCTGCTCCCAGATCATAAAAGATGGCTAGGAAGGTTGAATTACATTAAAAAGAAAAAAAAAATCTGATTTTGTTGGAGGAATAAGGATTTGAGGAACAATTCAAATATAAAATACTACCATTTAATTTATATGAACCTATCTTTTGCCATAGTGATTTGCATTCTGACTTGGAGATAAGGTTGAATGTGGATTTCTTCTTACTTACCCTGGCTGTACACTTTGTGCATGATTCGCTAGAATAAACGAAAGAAGACCTAGGCGTGAGGTTTTTGAGGATTCGGTTCAGCATTGATGAATGCCCAAAGCAGGGAGCCTTTGCAGCAGCTGCAGGTGTAACTGTGTGGCCTACAACAGGGCTTTAGGGTAGTCAGAGCAGGAGTAGAGAGACAAAACAGAAGCAGGACCAGGGCCAAATGGGAGCGAGTGCTTGGCTGTGCCTAGACCAGTTAAATGGGCCTGTAGACATTTCCTCAAATATTTTTCCTTCTGTGACTTGAGAATGAAAACTGACTAGGTATTTTTCCATGCATGGGTTTGAAGAGGTGTATTCCTGAAGTTAGGTAGGTAGCATTCTGGATGTAGGAGTGGCCAGTTCCACAATGCTTTCATGTGTGGTGACTCATGAGGGCTTTCCTCTGTACCAAGCATGTTTTGTTCATTCACAGTATTGCAAGAGAGTTTAAAAATTTTAGTATAGGTAAGATTTTTTTTAGGCAGTAAATGATGAATCAACAACTGAAAAGGCAAATGGAGTCTGCAAAGTTTATATGAACATGCTATCAACAAGAAAGATCTCTAAATCAGTCTGGACATAAAAAATTAACTAAAGCTTGTTTTCCATATTTTGTTTTGAGTCTGTTAGTTGTTATCTCCTGGTTGTGTGCACAAGGTATATGAAGAATACTTGTGTCAAGGAGCAGGATACAACAGAATTCCCTGGGGCAGAGCCTTTTCTTCAGCGCTTACACTGACAGAGGGACTGACTCTGACATTCAGCTGAGGGTACTGCTTGAGCAACTTGAACGTTGTTTTAATGGCAAAATCAATTTAAGAAGTTCCCATTCCTGCATTGTAGTTTGCTGCATTATACGTTGAACGAGACCAGCCGTTTGTGGAGCTGCCCTGTGAACTGACTCTTTGGCATAGCCTGCCCTAAATCCACATTTGCCACCAAAGAAAGGAGCATATCGTCAAGGACTGCTTCTTGCTCACATCAAAGAAACGTGTAGGCAATCAAAGTAAGCTTTTCTTTTTCTTTTTTCTTTCTTAAATAGAAAATTTATTGCAGGTTTTGTCTGGCTGTTGTTATCAAATAAGAATGAAAGATGTTCAAAAGCTGTTTCTCTAAGGCTGGATTGTGTCTTACTCATTCAGTACTCCTTTATTCCTATAGACTCCATGGGACTTCCCAGGCAAATTATGAGAAAAGGTATTAGATCCCAAACCAGCTTAGGCATAGTCATCAAAGTAAAAACAATGGGGGAAAAAAAGAAAGATTTTTTTAGTGCATATCCCTCAAATCAATTGTGAATAAAGTTGCTGAATTTGTTTTGTAGGAGACACAATTTGCCAGTTTTGGATTTATAGGGCAACTGCCTTGTGTTTTTGGAAGTGCCTGCAAAAATGGAAAGATTAACAGAGTTTGCAATGAATGTTTCCTCAAAATTTGCATAAGAGTGTGTAATTTGCCTCTTGTTAATCATTATTTTCCTTCTTAAAATACTTCAGTCAAGTAACAGAAATGATAGTGTGACGTGGATTAGCTTTACGTATTTGTTTACATTTAGTATTTATATTGCAGTCAAGCCTGGCATCTCTCCTTGGGGACTGATGTCTGTTCACTGCCTCCAGTGCAAAAAGATGAGTGCTTTTGTCGTGATTGTTCGTGCAGCAGAGCTACTCTCACACTTCAAGTTCTCTGTGGGTTAGGAGCAAAGATGATCAGCATCTTACAAGCTCAAGTCTGGGACTTCCTACCTCAAAGACTTTCATGAGCTGATAGTGGAAGGCTCTGATCCAGCAAAGATTTACATGTCTGCTTCACTGTATGTATTCTGAACTGCCTATGTGAGTTCAAGTTAATCTTTCTGGAATTAAGATCCTGAAGTTTAAGTGACTTACTCATACAGCATGAATGGCAAATAATCTATACAAGTGGTCAGTGAAAACCCAAAGGCTGAAAGCTCTCAATCCTAGCTTGCGAATGAGGTAGCAAACACAGAAGAAGATTAGCTTCAGTTGGCAAGAAAGGTTCACTAACCATAAACAACATATGGGGAAAAAAGGATGGAACGGTGATAAAGAGTGCAAAGAGACAGTTTTTTAGTAGATGCTTTCATTCATTCAAATATTTTCTTTTTTTGCCAGGGAAATAGTTAACTGCAGGGTATTCAAAGTCATAGAGAGGCTGTGCTATTTAAAAAGTGTGCACGTGAGCTCTAAGGGCAGCAAGTGAATTTGTGAAGAAATCGTAGCTCTAGTGGAAATTTATAGGAGCTTATTTCCAAGTAGATAATAGTGTATGAATTCCTCAGGACCAAAGATGAGTTAAAGGAAGATGTCATGCAGGAGGACACGGTAGGAAACAACCCATCAGCTGCTTCCCCACGTGACAGACCCAGAGGCAGCTCTAGAGCCATTAACACAACTGCCTGGGAAGTTTGACAAGGAAAAAGATTCTGACACTGGAATAATATCTGCCAGCACTTGGCATCTGTGTCCCATGATGGCCAACCATCCTGCGTGGGTACCGACTCCACTGCTGGAAAAAAAAGAGCAAAAGGAGAGGATTATCTTTTCTCAAAGGGAACTGGTTATTTTCACAGTAATCTGGAATCAGGACCTAAAAACAAAGTATTTTGGCAATGCATATTTGCAATTTGTATTTTTAAAAAGTGTCAAAAATGTGTATTTGAAAAATATTTTGGAAGCATTTGATTTTATAGGTATAGCACAGTGAGTGATAAAAAACATTGAAATGTTGTTTTTACAGGTCCCAAGCTTCACCTAGCATATGCAGCCTGACCCATGCAGCTCTAGTGGGAGACAAAAATAATCTATATATAACAGTTGTTAATTTCTGGGGTGAAAATTATTCTTATTAGAGCAAAGTGTTAGCTTTTCATTTACATTTTTTCCTATTTGTTATCAGATTGGTAATTTGAAAACCAGACAAAATGAAGTAATAATCAAGAACCAAATCTAGCAGTCCCCACACAATCCTTGACTTCACTGGTATTTGGGGAACAGGCAGAACTAGAAGTAATTTCCATTTCCAAAAGTGACTTCTCAGTCTGAATATTGTGAATTGCTGAAGTTTGGATCCTGCCCAGTATTCTGTATTATATAGAACACCCCCAAACGCTTGGAAATCTGATAACCAAACGTTCTGAAAATTTTGGACTTCTATTTTTAAATACGTTGGCTACTTAAGTTGTTGGTCTAGCACTTCATTTCAATACTGGATTAAAGTATAGCTGAGTAATTTTTCTATGACTGCTGAATGATACCCAGTGAACTCCCCAAGGGATATGACTGGGTGCTTAAGTCTCATTGTTTCTGATGCTGAGTAAAAGACTGGTCTTGTTTGGTCCAGCCCTTACAGGTTTTTGCTTAAATACATACTTTCTTAAGCAGTTTGTACTAATATTTACGAAAAATAGCAAAATGCCTGTAAATATCCTTTGAGCCAAATTACAGTTTTTGTCAGAACTAGCCTATGAACGCCTCTTTGTAGCAACAGCCGCACTTGTCTGACTCGTGTCATCTCAGCAGGATATGGCCTTGAGAAAGGGAGCGTGCAGTGTTTGTCCTTCCTCAAGCCAGGTCCCCTCTGCATCTTACCTTTTGAAAATGAACCCCCCTCCACTCCCAAACCATTTGTCTTATTTGTTGCTGTTGTGACACTGCAAGAATTCCCTGTTCATCGTGGCTGCAATTATCATTATGGCTGAACCACCAGCACTGGAAGTAAGATTCTGGCCCTTGAGAATAGAAGGCTATAGCCTCTAGCATGTTGTTCCAGTCCACTGGCATCCTAACTAGACAGCTTTGGTTTTAGCATAAAATCCATATTCCTAACCTTATGGAGGAGTGAGGCAAATTCTATTTTCTTTTTTCTTTTTTCTAAAAGCATCAAGCAGCCTTACACAGGGTTACAAGATTAAAGACTGTTTTTCTGTCGGCTTCTTGCCTACACATCTGTGTAGTTTACTGGTACCTTGTATGTTCTATAGGAGTAATATATAGTGAAAAAATAACCCCATCCTGAAACTCGACTGAATAATTTATTATTTAAATGAGATTTTGTGAGGTAAAATGATGAATCCAATACAGTCCCTGTCTGAGTTTTAAACATTGTTTCTTCGAAGGCATAAATTTGCTTTGCAAAGGTTTCTTGATCTACTGTAGATGGTATTCCTACTTATGTTACATGATGACAAAACCTAAAGAGGGAGTCAGATGTGTGCTCTACAGTACTTGAGAATTTAAGTTAAATCTGTATTTTTTCCCCCTGCATTTCCTCAGAGAAATTAGCTATTCTATTCACTGCATAAATTTTCAGGTTTTGCTAGCACGACACTCAGGGTGTTGAATTTTTTATGACAAAAATGCTGTAATAATTGTTGAACAGATGTAAGTGTTGGAGAGTGGGCTCTGGCAGACCTCATGAAACCTCTATTAGCAATTTAACCCTGTCGTTACTTGATTGAAATGGAAAGGGAAAAGGATAGAGTTTTGAATTTTTCCATTCAGATGTGTGCAAGGGCAGAGCAAGGGTTTCCCAGGTAGGGGGTAAATGACCCCTAATTAGACATATTCTTAATGAAAACAGAGATGAAGAAAAAATCTTAATGAGCACTCACCACAAATTACTGCACTATTAAGACTTTTGACTGTGATGTGTGGAGTTGAGAAACTGTTTGAAGTCTAAGGGCTAAGAATAGTTCTTGATGGAAATACCCTAATCCAGCAATCCATGATATTTGACATGTTCAGGAGATTTAATCTGCTGATTTTAGGTCTGTCTCTGTAATACACATCCCTTTCGCTGAAGCTGAATTAGCAATTGATGCCGAAACAAAAGTTTATATCCAAGAAGCCAGAAGATCTTTAGATTTTCCATATTAAATAAATGGCTGTTGAAACCTGCAAGGGAGCAGTTATACCTAAAAAAAAAAAAAAAAAAAAAAAAAAAAAAAAAAAGGAATTATGGAAACATCCTTGATTTGCTGTCTAAAAAGAGAGATGTCATCAAGTGTTGTCCAGGAATTTTGTTCTTATGGTGACTAAAGCATTGCAGATTCTTCAGAACTGAAAAGGGAATTGAAAGAGAATGGCAGCCCATCAGCAGTGTAGTCGCCGGGTAGCGCTTGTGGCTACGCTAGAAAGAGTTGCCTGGCATATGTGCCCTATAGATAGATGATATCATCTATCAAAAGAACATATTCTTCTGTAGCTTTGTACGGTGAAACAGAGATTTTGTTTATTTGTATATAAAAATGCACATACACACGCATACAGACATCTGGATAAACACACCCATTCTTAAAATATGCATGCACTTAAAACTAGTGTTAGTAATGGAATTTTAGCTTGAAATATTACCATGAAGACAGTAACTAGTGCAGTATTACTCATGGAGTCGTAAGACCAAATTGTCTGTGTGCTGGGAGTGAGGGGAGAGTGAGCTAGACCTACATACAACCGCACTATGCTTAAGCAACAGAAGAATATAGGGTTGTTGATTCAAAATATTTTGCTGTGTACACATGTTCAGAATTTTTTAAGTTCAATGAATGGTTTTGGTATGGTGAATCCCATTTTTCTATTGCAACCCCAATTAGGAAAGGAGTTAAAAAAAGAAGAAAGAATATGTTAGGATCTATGGTGGATGTAAAGATGCAAAAATACTATTTTACATTCTGAGGGATATTATCTATCTCAGAAATTTGGTTATTCTTCTCATTTTGACTGGAGTAAAATGTGTGTAAAAGGCTACAACTTGTGTGTGTGTGTGTGTGTGTGTTAATATATATTAAGTGTATATGTGTAAAAGCAGCTCCATCTGCTTTTGCTTTACATGCCCCTGTAGTGCTTAGTGAGGCATGGGGAACTTTAGCGCAGAGGCTCAGAATTTTTGTGGATAAAAACAGGCAAATTGTATCCTGGCCTTAATTTATAGCACAGATGATAGCAAGCACCTATAGAGCAGGAGACTAAAAAAATTATAAACGAGCAAATTTGTCCACAGTTGCATATGTATTAGATGTACTGACTGTACCTCTATGGAGAAATGGAAATGTTTTCAAAGGCTGAAATGGATGTTTGAAGACCTGAGTATTTCTTTATATACATTTATGCAACCAGTTATGCTAGTAAGCATAAACGGAGGTATATTCTGTGCATCTAAATTTTCGGGAACTTATTCAAAGACTTGTAGGTGGACTGCTTCAAAGACATACTTTTACAACCCTTCACTGCATGCAGCATATTGCAACCTAGCATTTTTTAAAACTTCTTTTTATTGTACTTTTCTATACTGTGTTCTCGGAGCCTTATAGGTAAAACAATCTTAAATATGTAGCAATGTCCAGTAGAAGAGAGGGGGAAAGCAAGATAATAGTCTAAAGAAAATGTCACTGTTGGATTTGAACATATTTTCAACTTATCTATGTCTATTACCTACATTGATATAGCAACTCAAAGATTTTGTCTTGAATTATGTATTAGAGAGATACTGTTCTCATCCCCCAAAACACAGCATTTCTAGTTTCATTTCAGATTTAACAAAAAAATTGCTGAACTTACTTTCACAGTGTGCTCAGAGTCAAAATAGGGAATGTCTATAGGGCTTCACTCTGTGAAGCTGATGTGATGCTGTCATAGTTTAGGAAAGAAAATGTGCAAAACTTACTCTGCTTCTGAATACCAAAGGAAAAGCAAGAAAAGGTGCTAACTTTCCTTAGATCATGGTAAAATGTACTTAATGGGCCTATTACTTTGCTTAGAAACCATGATGTCTACTGGCTTGGCCAGCACTGGGAACTGAACAGATAATCTTAATGACAGAGTATGTGCAGCCAGGTGGGCTGGCACAGCTTCTGCAGTTACAGCAATGTACACAGTAGATGCCACACACAGACCAAGGATTACATAAAAAATAAAGTGGTTTCTGACACTGAACGGTATCTCATGACTCTTGAAAATTCAGATGGTCAGATCTTCTTAGAAAGGGCTTATTTGGTTTGCTATCAGTTTGTTAATCAGTATTGAAATTTGATCTTGCTTCCTGAGCTTTGAACAAGTGCTTTATCTCATCCAGAATCCTAGAGCGACCCTTAGCACATATTACAGCTAATTACATTATTTATTTAAGCAGAAAGAATATTTTATAAAGCATGAGTTGTCTGAAGCTGTCTAATCTAGCAGATGCTGGATACCTGAAGAATGGATTTGCAAGTTTGAATTCATTGCTTCTAAATGTGCATTTCTATTCCTCTGATTTTGTGCTCTAAACATAGTTTAGTAGCCTAGTGGAAGTATGTTGAGCATTGAGCTAAAAATACACAATGTCACTTACATGTACATTCCAGCCATGCAAAAAAGGCAAAATGTCTTCAGTAGCTCTCCTATTAGGTTGGCAGCTGAGAGTATTGCCCTTTAGAAGCCTTGGTATGCCTACTGCTATATTAGAGGAGCTAGCAGGAGTTTTTATGAGACGTTTACAGATAATTTACAGATAATACAGATAATAAAAGGAATAATCCTTTTGAGTAGTCAAATATATAAAGAATGCATAATGATAGGAAAAAGCTAATCAAAAAAATCATCTGATATTTATTGTTTTTATTACAGTTGTCCTAAAATCCCATTTGGAAGCTGAAAAACTAAGAAGAAGCTGGTGGGCAATTGTACCTGTCTGCTGTGGCAGGAGCTGTGCAAAGGCATTGTAGAAGACAGATGCTGTCTTATGAACAGACACAGGAGGACTCAGCGTTGCCCAAAACAGCAGTACCATGTAAGTGAAAAGCCAAAACTCTATCCCATGCTTCCTAGAGGATGATAGATGGTGAAGAAAGGTTTCTAGATCATTCTTGTGTCCTCACATGCAGTGTGGCACTTGGAAACCTGGGTGCTGAAGCAGTTTGTTCATGCCAAGTTGGTAGTCTGGAAATGAATCTTTAGTAACCATAGTAGGAAGTGAGGGGCAACATACTCCCTCGGAGGAAGGTTAAATAAATATGCTGCAAGAGTAGGGAATAATTAATGAGCTGGAGGCCTTTTACTAGTGACACTGAAATCCGAATAGTAGCTACAGAGGTGAGAGGACTGGAGCTATGGGATGGCCATCAAGCACTCTCAGTAGCAGAATCCAGTATCTTACTTGTACATGAGCTAGAAGCCATAACGAAATAGCCCTTTACCCTTTCTGAAAAGCCAGTCAGTATGCCTCTTGCTTGAGAACTGAAGGAAGGGAAATAATAGCATAATACGTTCCTGAGGCCAGATCATTAGAGAACTGTAGATTAGAAACTGCAAAAATAAGAGTTCTAGGGAAATGGCACTTAAGTTAATGAAAACTAGAAGACCCTTGTCATAAGTCGGAGAATTAATCTACAGAAAAAGTTCAAACTTCATTTTCATCATGTCATCTGCTTATAAGGGTTGACTGAGTGGTTAATGCAGAAAAAGAATATATTCCCAGAATTTCAGCTGCAACTCAATCTGAACATAATTGGGATATGATCTAAGCTTTAGAATAGTTTGGCTACTAGTTTTCAGTATTTATCTTTGCCCTATGGCAATCAAATAAAAATCAGTTTCTAAATGTAAAAACCAAGGGGGAAAAAAAATGAAAAAACAAAGTCCAAGCCTTAAAGAACGTTGCCAGTGAAGTTATTCTGAGAGACATACGTATGATCAAAGTGTGACATGGGGAATGAGCCCTGTAGTCAAACCAAATTTGTGTTATTGTTGTCACTGGTATGAGCCAAGAAAAGGGCATGTAAGTAGAATTTATCTATCTTTGGCCTGAAAGTCCAGGATTTGTTTATTTCGTATTATCACATTTGCTTAGTTTACCGTCTTTTTTATTTGCCTTATTATGGCTTGGTCAGTTATGAACCTGACCTTTGGCTGTTCTTCCATCACTATTGCTTCTGAACGGTAACAACACATTGACTTTTTCTTTGGACAAAATGTCAGTTGATTCAGCCTTGGGGCAAAAAATGGGATAATTTTTCTTTAGTGTATATGAATCCTTCCTTGTTTAAGCTTGGTATAAATCTGAGGTCAGTTGTACCATGTGCAAAGCTCTCTTTATACCGTTGGAGCATGTCTGCATTAGTTTATATTGCTATAGTTACAACAGCATAACTTCACCAGTGCAAGAGTCAGGGTAATTAACGCTGAGGGCACAACAGCCCCATTGGTTTTGCTCATAATGAAGACTAAAGATGGAGCTTTCAAAAGTGCTGAAGTGACTTACAAGCGCGACTCTCATTGTATTTCACATCGCAGATTCATTAATCACTCTTAAACCATGTCTACACACAGAGATTTTATCTCCACCAGACAGGGTACTGTACTCATATGGCTATATTTGTAGTGTGCAAGTAGATGCACGGATTCTTATAAGAAGCGCTATCAGGTTATTTTTTATGGGACTATCTACAGTAACATATGCATCTGTACTGGGGCAGTCGCACCTCTTGATCTAAAGCAGTACAACCTTCTGCATGAAGGAGGTCTAGGAGATAGAGATATCTAGCAGATAATGCTCCACCCGAACATCACTGTTCCTTTTGCTAACTAGCCAGGGAAGTAGATTTGATTATGTTTTGTTAGCGTTATTTAGAGAAATGAGTGAAAAATCTATAAAGTACTGGTGTCTGAAAGAGAAAACTATTACCTAAAATTACAGTTTGCTGGTCTCCTCTACAGACTAACATGTAGTTGGCCAGCTTGGTCCTCCTCAGCAAATATCACTTGAGTTACAAGAAATCCACATCAGGTGTCAAGAAGAAGGAGACTTTTTGCGGGGAGACCATTTTATGTCTACAGGTTACTATATTTCTGATAGCAATGCTAGAAAAGTGGGATTATAATGTGTGCGTGTTTAATACAAAAAGTAGATTTGCTGATATAACTGTTATTTGCACTGTTTATATTCAAATGTCCTTTAAAAAAAAGCATCATCAAAATTTATGGATAGTAAGAGTGTGCAAATCAGAACACTTATCTTCTTTTTATAGACTAAAATCAAATTATTCCTTACATTTTTCTCAGTTACAGAGTATTAGATTGCGGTGTCTGTAAGTTACTTGCTGCTTTGAGCAAGGTATATTCTAAGAACAAAACTGAATACCACATCAAGACTTTTTTAATGTTTTTAAAAAATTCTCAGCAATCTTTAGTTGTCCTATTGCATCAGGCTAGTATCGTTTCTAATCCTACCCATGGCAGCGGAGAGTAGCTCACATCACAATCAGATTCTTAATTAATTACCTTGTAGCCTGCTATCTGAAAAATACAGGTCGAAAAAATGGTACGCTAACCTCTTAATTTTTTTTAACCTAATAAAATAATCAACTTGTTTTCTGACCTGTAATTCTGGATCTGATTGAGTTTTCAATATACTGTAATTCACAGATTTTCTCCCCTCTAGCACTAGGTTTGTATCTGTCACATGGTTTTCAGTGTTCCTAATGAGCTGTTAACAAGCTGTCAATTACCTATGCAAATGAGGGAAGCAGAAATGGAGGGGTTGCTGTACCTAGAGTTAAAGCCTGCTACCTCGGAATGTTACGAAATAAATCATTTCAGTTTTAATAACTGTCTGTACCCATGTGTCTTGTGTCATGTAGGCACTTTTTCATTATATTATTTACCCTGCAATAAAATGCTGCAGGGGATTTGGGGGGTGATTAAAAAGTTGAGGGCGGGGGGAGGGGGACTTGCAGGAGCAACTTCATTCTTCTGCGGTTGCACCCTCGGCTCTTCTCGTGTTGGCGCTCGAGCCTACGAGCGGGCAGGTGTCTTTAGCCCCCTCCAAGTCAGTGCATTTCCGGAGTTTAGGCCTGATCCTGCCCTAAGATTTAACAAATGCCCTTGCCTAGGCGTGTGATGGAGCTGCATGAACATATAAAGAGAGGAGCTGGGAGCTGGAATCCTGGATTTTGGGGAGGGAGGGGAAAGGCGCGTATATTCGCAGCCCCTCGCAGTAACTTTCTAAAGAAAGGTCTGTTGGGAGACAACTTGCGCTTTTATCTCTGCTGTCCTGTAAGGAATTCTCTCCTCTTTTTAAAGTCAATGAAATGCCGCCTTTAAATTCTCTTTTCCTTTGCTTTAGCTTGCAATTGACACTTCCTGTAAAACATTTTGTGATACTTTCTATGAAGAATGCTATATAAAATGAAATTGCATTGTATTTATGACCAGCACTATAATAACGGTCTATCAGTGTTTCCATTATAAGCCGCGATTGTCAAGGGTTTTAAAACTCACCCATAAAAATTCACTCTGGACTGCAGTATGGCATACAAAGCATAAACAAATCCCTTTGGCTATTTTTGAATTACTCTAAGTGAAATCAAGAATGGAAACTAGATTTTTTAGAAGTTTCATCTTGTTTTTAGTGTTTTTATACCTATATTTACATTTTAAGAGATGGGTCAGAAACACTGTTTTCCTTTCTTTATCTTTTAAAACAGCACCCACAAAAAATTGCTGGACTGCACCATTTTACTCCGTCATGTACCTAGGCAAGAAAATTCGTTAAACTGTTGGGCAGGATCAGGAACAAACTCTGTAATTCTCATTTATTTAAACAGGGTTGAAGACACCTGACAGCTTGGAGTGCCAACACAAGAAGAGCAGAAGGTGCAAGACCTAAAAGACTGAATTTGCTCATGCAACTTCCTTCCCCCTCCCCCCCAGACTTTTTAATCACCCCCCAAATCCCCTACAGCATTTTATTACAGGGTAAATTTGCACACTCAGCTAACTGAGCTGAAAGGTTGTTGGTATATCTATTTGTCTTCTGTCCTTGTGTCCGTTATATTTAAGGTTCAAGGACCTGAAATTGTGCCCACTGAAGCTGAGATGCCAGGGGTAAAAAAGCAGAGAGAAGTATTCCGGTGGCAAGCTAGGAGGAAAGGAATTTGAGAGATACAATGATGTGAAAACCAGTAAATTGAAGTGAATTAAATAAAAATCAAGAATGCCTTTGCAGATGGGAGAAACCCAAAAGAAACATTCTGCAGGGGAATTAGTAGGCTAACCCATTCACTGATCAATCCTGATGGAAGCTTTCTGGTCAAAATGTCAGTGGTAACTTTATTTTCTGCTGGTATGTACAATAATCCTTTTGTTCCATCTGCAAACACTAGGGGGTAAATTTTTAGCGTGATGCTCAGGGATTTAGCTGTAGGACTCCCATTAACGATAATGGGAATCATGTAGCTTGAGCACTCTGCATCGTGCTGAATATTTACCCCTTAGTTCAGAGCACTCTCTCGTTGAATTTTTAATTATATTTACAGATAAATTCCATAACCAAATATCATCAGCTCTCAAGCAGATTGTTTTATTAAAAGGTGCAGATTTCCAACTTCATTTTGAGCTGCAGCCTACAGTGATTGGTTTAGTAGCTGAGTAATTTTTTTAAAGTGTCTATTTACTAATGCTTGATTTGTCAGCTTTAGAGCATTTGGGAGACAATAAATGTTAGAAAACGTCCCACCCTGCATGTATGTATGTGCCAGGGAAATACAGAGTGTGAATATTCTACCGTGTACTGAGCTTTCAAAAAGTGTGTCATGGTACAGCTTCTCTGCAAGCTATCCCTGGGAAATCACACCTTTGCACAAATCTATGGTTAAAATCAGTAGTAGTATACAGCCATTCAGCACTAGTGTGACATAGCTAGTGTACTTGTATTTGTGAAGAGGGATAAATGGACTTAAGCAAGTTAGGAGACTTGCCTAAGGACAAAGGAGTTCCTGTAAGAGAGGACATGAGAATTCAAGAGACCTTACCTCCCATGCTCTGTAGTCTATGCTCACATCGAAATCCAGTACCAGTATAAGCAGATACAGAAGAGATGGACATGTAGATCTACTTAGGTCCTCATAATTCCAGTTGCTTTTGCAACTCCTAGTACTTGAGGTAGCTAGAACCAGCTCTGCTGTGACCTTATTGAAGTGACCTGTGAAGTAGGAATGATTCTGCTGACTTAGTTCATGTTTGTCTATCTGGGACAGTAAAGATGTTCTTTATTTTAAAAATATGGGCCAGGTTAATCTCTCTTTCCAGCTGCTTTGCGAAGGAGTCTTAAAAGTTGTTCAACTACTCATGGACGGTCATAGTGTGGGTATCTTTCTGTGTGCAGCTGTCCTAGGGGACCCCTATGTCAATGCTTACCCGCTGTCAGCAAAGGTGTTATGAATAGAAGCTACATATTGTAAGAGCTTCTTAGGACCAGTCATTACGGGTACATTTCACATTTCACTTTGGCTTGTGCCGAAACTGGACTGGCACAAAACAACACCACGATCAGAAAAGCACAAAGGTGTCTTATCTGAGCCTTGTTGCCCCCTCCAATTTCTTCTTAAACTGTGATGAGTTCTGCTTAATTTCTAACAACAGTTTGCAAAGTGTGTGCTCATAAAAGCTTTCTTGCAGGGGAGGTTGCCTTTTAAGGTTTTTGGGTACTTTGTAAATAGATCCAAGAAGTCTATGAACCTTAAATTTGTGTATCAGTTGATGCACAAGAACTGTCCTCATGTGCAAACTTTGACTGCTTCAGGAAGTGTGATGTTTTCCCTGAAGGAGGTAACTGCATTTGAACAGCTGACTTGAGAGTCTAGACTCTCCCAGAATATGTTGATAATTAATCCATTCAGTTTATATTACAATCACTTTGGTTCAGATAAAACACGTATGGCTTTCCAGACCTTTCCCCTCTTTGGTCATTTTGGGCAAAGAAAATAGGCTGTCAATAAACAATAAACTATCACTCGGTAAAGTATGTGGATGCAGTGCATATGTGTGCCCCAGGTTAAGTTTTGCAGTCAGAGAGGCAGGGAATTCCCTCCCCCAAGGATGTGACTGATGGAGCATCCATTTGACTTTGGTAGAACATGATTGAAATCCCATCTTCATTTGTGACAGTAGTCTTTAGCTAGGATTGATTTCCTTTCAAAGTCAGTGGAAATCCCCATTATGGTCAATAGCAGGAGATCAAACTAGCATATCCTTTGAAAAAAAAAATGAGTAGTGATCAGTCTCTCTTCCTGATGCTGGTGATTGGAAGTACAAGACAATGGGATAACCTTGATAATATTTCTCCCAAGAAAACTTATTTTTTGTATATTAATCATACATCTGAATATATACGCTAATCCTAGTAGTCATATCTCTGCCCTCAGTAATCATCAGACCATCTCTAATGGTTATTTTGTTCAGAAAATGTAAACTCTTCTTACTTTTCTGGAGCAGATTACACAAAAGAAACTTTATGGTATATATTACATTCACAAAGCAGTTTTCTCCATCTTGCAATCACTTAAAAAAAAAAAAAAACTTTCTTCTTATCTCATCTTCCTTCCTGCATGAATGTCTGAGATAATCAATGAAGTTCCTGTGTAGAGAATAAATTGAGCTCGAATGGCTCCTCTTAAACTGTACAATCAAAGAAAGAAGAGTTTTTTTTGCTGATGATTTTGATATTCAGTTTAACTTTCTTCAGCAGGCAGTCAGCTCAGTGAAAGTGAGGTCAATCTGACCACACTCTTCCTTAGGAAGGATCCTCTTCTGAACCATCTACTTGCGTATACATCTCCTGACAAATCAATGGCAGAATTGAGAGGTATGTACTTTGCCCAGAAGCCTGAGGCTGATTGTCCTTTGCTTTGCATCTTATGTGGCCTTTTATGTGAGTGCAGAGTGGGTGTAAGCTAGTACCTGATACTAATAGTAATGTTTAGTGTCTGCTTCCTAGTAGTCTAAATGACTGCCTGAAGAAGCAGGACAGCAGAGATACTGGCCTCTGTTCTCCAAGGCAAATGGGTCCAGACTGTGGAAAGTGTGGGGGCATAGGGGTGTCTCATACACACATGCACATACACACGCACACAAGGAAATTGTTTCTGTGCAAGGGTGATATATAGGTGAATGAGGTGGGAGTCTTAAAATAGCATTCTGGTGTCACTGATGCAGAAATCTGAACCATCTGGAGAAGAGACATGAGGGTGCAAAACACTAGGAGAAACATAGGTGTTTACAGAGACCAAGAAACTTACCATCAACACATCCCTATCTCCCTTTTTTCACTATAATTTTGCATTTCTTGGCCAAGAGCACATGACCAGCTCCTAGCTGTAAGCTCTGGGGTAGGGGCTGTCCTACTCCTGTTAAGTTACAGTATGATGAGGCTGAGGCACTGGAGCAGTACAAGTATAATGAAAAAAACTACACGTCCTTTTGCTAAATTACCCAGATCGAGCCAAATTTCTCAGGAGTGAACAACAGTTGTTTCAGCCAATTCACTTTTGCCTCTAGGGTTACAGCCCTCAGACATTTGTCGATATGGGACGTTGCTGCTCAACACGAGAAGAGAGCTATAGAGGGGGAACAAAACTCAAGGGCAGATGTGCAATGCCAGAAATTTGGTTAGCTTGAAAGGAGTTCCTTAAAATTCGCACCTAGTAGTGCTGGATCTGTGCCTTTCACTTGGGCTTGAGAGGTTTGACTGGTGAATCAGATTCAGCTGTTTGCGGACAGATCCTAGGCCCTCATCTTCCCCCTCTCCTCTCACAAGTTCTCTTCTGGGCTTGTCTGCATCCTGATGTGAAATGAAGTGGTATATGAGAATAGGGGTATTACATCCTGGGTAGTATCTATTATGTTGTTCTCTATTAGCTCTCAATTCTTGGGAGTGCATTACTGCATTATTTCTTTTGTGCCAACGCTATTCCATCAAGGCCAGTGCTGGCTTAGTCAGTTGTATCAATAATTTCTTCTAGGAAGACCTAGACAATATGTTGTAATATATATTATACTATGTGATTTTTAAATCAGCCTTGCAAATGTATTCTAAAAAATTCCCAGCTTTTCAGACAAATCGTATTGTCCATCATTTGTAACGATGGTTGTTGATTAGCAGAAAACATAAAAAAGGTTTGTATACACATAAAGAAAATCACTTGACTGAACACAGTTCTTTAGAAAGCTTAGGAATGAGAATTTTTGTTATGATCCATATTGTTGAAAGCTTTTCCATTGTATTGTGAAAGAAGAAACAAAATACTTTAAATAATTTTGAAATTGTACCTGTTACAATATAAAAATGTCAAAAAGTAAAATGTGAATTGAAACATATTTTCACTTACTCTGAATTACAGTTGTATTCAGATAATTTTTCAGCTAGATAAACGAATTAAAATTTATTCCTTCAATTTTAAGGGCATTAAAATAGTACTGCTTTTCTGTTTTGAGAATACATTTTTAGCCAGATAAGATCACATTTATATTCTCCAAACATTGCACCATTTAAAAATAATATTTAGGAATATTCTAAAACTTTTCAAAAATCCGTTTCTCACCAGGCTTATGTTCTTTCCAGGAAAGCTTGTGGTCGCTACATTGTTTTTAAAATTCCTTTTGCGCCCCGTATTAGCAGTGGACGATGTTAATTTACAGTTGTTTTTCCTAACAATATGTTATACAAACAAACTTTTTAGGAAGGGTTAATGAAACTCATCGGCCTAAAGATTGTTAAGCCAGCTAGGGGTTTTGGCATGATCATTGCGTGCGTAACCAAAACTGTGGGTGCGCAGTGGGGACGGCCCCTTCGGAGAGGGGCCGGGCGCGGGAAGGCGAGGTGAACGACGGCATCGTGGACGGGCTGCGGTGAAAGGATTAGGAACAGAGGGGACAAGGTAGAAACGGGTTGTATTAACTGCATCAGAAATAATTTTTTCCTAGTCACTCCTGGAGTTTTGGTAACAGTATCTTTTAGCAGAGGAGTTTCTAAGTGGCTGAACTGAGAGGGTGCAGGGCTCGGGT
This sequence comes from Rhea pennata, assembly GCF_028389875.1. Taxonomy (NCBI): domain Eukaryota; kingdom Metazoa; phylum Chordata; class Aves; order Rheiformes; family Rheidae; genus Rhea; species Rhea pennata. The sequence continues at coordinate 55,437,046 of NC_084667.1, forward strand.
AAGGACCAAGCTGCAGGTTGCGCTCCACTACGCAGGTCTTGGCTGGTGAAGTTTGGAAGCTCCCTGCATTCAGAGCATCTCGACCTCTTGTCTTCAACCCCTTAACCAGCTTGCGCAGCTTTCGCTTGTAGGGGGAACACATGCTACTGAAAGGCACAGCTCACCTGCCTTTTTGTACTAAATTTTCACAATGTTTTATTGTGTACTGGGCAAAATGATACCCAATGTTTGTTTGAGAGATGAAGCTTAAGAACAGAAGTGCATGTAAGACAGGAGAGAAAAGAGGGATATAAAGAGAGAGGAATGATGCTGGTAGGGATCAGTGAAGAGGAGGAAGGATACAGGGCATTTATCAGAACAATGACGTTGAAAGACATGTAAATCCAGTTAGCAGCTTGAGAACAGGTAGCCACATTAAAGGAAGTGGGAATAAAGTCAATTAGGGACAGGCAGCATTAGTTGGAGGTGTCAGCTGGTGAATGGTGGCTAATTTGATAGAGGCTAATCACATAGTTTGGCTATTTGATTACCAAATTGAGATCCAAACACTGCTCATTCTAGGGCAATCACTTCAGATAAGAGGGAAGCTGGGATTATCATGAGGTTTTATCCATTCCTTAATTGACTTTTTTTAAACAGCTATAATATATGTGATGTAAAACATAAGAGGTAAATTATTGCTGAGATACAGTGCAAAACATTGGTAGTGCTGAAAAGCTGAGGATGTGGAAATAAGAGGGATTGGAGACTGTGCTAACCTATGAGTGTGCATACGAAAGTTCACATACACTTCTCTGTCCGCTGTGATCTGAACCAGGGTGGTGGTGGTGCTGGTGTAATCTTTAACCCATTTTCTGTTGACTGTTGCTTCTGTTTTGATGAAATGGATTAGGAATGCCAGGAATCAGCTCAACTTTGAGCTGGCCAGTGGAGATGAACTGAAGTGCATTTGAAGGTTATACACACCTTGTGCCCCTTCATAAGAACCTGAGCAGCCTCTCTAGCATTGTCTGCTGGCTGACACGAAGAGAAATGGATGGTTAGGGGAAAAGCGGAGAAACAGGACACATGTAAAGTGATTTTTTTCTCCCAACAATCAATGGCTTAGCAATTTCCTGAATCAGAGGTTATATCCAGACCTAAGAAGTTCTCCTCCATGAATTTATCTAATCTTGTTTTCAAATCTATTAGTATTTTTGGTCTCATAATTATCTTGCAGCAAAAAGTTGCCCAATTATGTACTCTGCTTCCTCTGTTTTAAACATGGTGCTTGTTCCATTCATCAGGTGCCTCTTCCTTCTGCTACTATAGGAAAGGAGTAAACAACGTCTGTGTGCTTCTTCTGGACAATTTGTGATCTTACACACCTCTGTTGAGTCTTCCTCAATCATCGATCTTGATCACTGAAAAATGTGAATTTCTCTCATGTCATTCTTCCTTAGCCATGCTGCCCTTCCTTATACCATTTCTAGCTCTTTTTGAGACTTGATGACTAGATCTGGGCAGAATGTTCAAAATTTTGCCCCCTCTGCTTTGTTTGCCCATCCGGTTGCTGTTGGTATGTATGCTGAAGGAAGAGGAAGGGCTTACAGTGGAAGAGGGCTTTTTGCGACCCTTTTGGCATTGCCTTCCAGAAAGTATTTTGCCCATTCTGGACCTTACCTCAAGGCTGGACACAGCAATACTCTCTCCAGATCTAGGGTGATACTTTCAGTGCTTGTGATCTATTGAGTGAAACAAGAGAGATTATCTCCTTTAAATGCCAATTTACGGTTGCTGTGTGTACTGTAATCACACAGGTCATGATTCAGCAAGAAGTTGCCTGTCTTTGTGCAAAGAAATAGCCTCAGTGAGATGCTTAGAGTTAGGCATGTGCTTAACTATTCTGCTAAATTATTTTAAACCACTGATGTGAGAGCTGGGCAAGAGAGCAGAGGTGGGAGAGTTTTCATTCCTACTTGCTAACATGTATTATACATGCTGAATCCTGAACTGGTGCTTTAGAGAAAAATAAAATCCTGCCCCAAATGTCTACATTTTTAAGAGAGTTGCTCCAGCTTACATCAGAACTGAAATGTAAACTAAATTAATTGTCTTTTTCAGGGAGGGATGAATATCAGCCAGGAACTAAAGAACAAGTGAAAAAAGTATTCTAAGCAAATTATACAAAGATTTTTCTGGTTTTAGTTTGGTCTGGGAATCATCAGGATTGAACCTTAGCACTGTCAACCTCTGGCAGACTGCAGTGGCTCTGCCTTCAATACACTTCCACCCTTGTGTGCTATACAGCCGTAATACTGAACACGCGAGGCAGACAGGTGCCCTGAGGCATTCTCCGTAAAAAACTTCCATATCACAACAGAACTGAACGTACCATTATAACACCACGTCTCCTCCTCTTCACGGTTAGAATCGTTCTGAAAACCAGGCAATGTCATGGAAATGTTATAATAGACGCATTCAGAATATATGGGTGAGTTGGTAGTCGCCAGTGATATATTTAAGCTTTTCCTTCTATTATATATAGAACAAGTTAAATATAATTAACGTTGGTCAAAGGGCCCTCTTACTTTACGTACTTTATGACTGTATTACCTCAATTATCAGGAAGGGGAAAGAGAAAGTGTATTTCTTAACATCTGCTTGTATAAGCCTCTCTAAGTCATTTCTATTGCAACATGCATTTTTTTTCTCTCCAAGAAGCATGAATATTTTCTCTCTCCCTAAATCCCATAATTGTTTTATTGCTACATTAAAAAATGTAAATAATCATTCCCCTCCCCATAATAAATTAGACACAACCTGTCTAGCTCTGAAAATGAACATTTCAATATCTTCAGACACACAATGACATCATATCAATATTTAAAATCATTTTATGCATGTATTCCAGGTTGTCCAACTTCATTAAGGGCATTCATCAGCCCTCCAGCTACAGTGTATTCCCATCGGAGTTGTAGGCCTCAGGCCCTACCAAACAGAAATTTAAACTAACTTGCCTTTTTAATTCACATTATTCTCAAATATTCTCTTTTTTAACCCCCTACCATGACTAAGGCATTTAGACCTGGCTATGATTCTGTGCATATTAACATTTAACAGACAAAAATCCCCAATTTTATGTCAGAACTTGAGTACGTGAAAATAATAGTCTTTCCCCTTTAATTTTCCTCCTTCTCCTTTCCCATCCATCCCTATTTCTTGGATGCAATCATAATTATGCTTCTTTTCATGATGTATACTAAGTTAATAATTTGAGCTACAAGTTGATAGGGATGTCAGATTATTGGGTCTTTACGTTTAAAAATTTACAAACATCTCAAATATATTAAATTTCATTCTTTTCTATCTCTTTCTCTTTCTGAAATAAAAAAAAACATTCTTGATCTATTTTTTATACAGCTGAGGATGCGCAGCATGAATACATATCCTTGCTGGTGGCATCAAATACTGATATATTAGTATAAAATTTCTCTTTTCCTCACAACAAAATAAACAAGCTTTCCATTGTTCTGTTCCTAGGGATGATTGCAGATCTGCTCTCCAGGATGTTTTGTGACCTTCTGAATTCAGGGTAGGACCAGGTACATCGCACAGGATCGGAATGAGAAAATCATGGCATCAAAAAACTTTGCTATTGGCCAGAAAATATAGCTTTGACTAAAGCCTCTGATTTATCCTCCCAGATTTGTGTGGAAAGGATTTAAATATCTATCATTTGTTACAAAAAAAAGGGACGGAAGCGCGTGGAGGTAGCCAAATTAATATAACATGCATCTGGGGATGGAACAGGCCTAGTAGAGATGTTGGGGACTGGAAATGTAAAAACTGATGTAATATGTGTCAGTGTAATTAGCTTTTCTGTCTAAAACATTCTGACCATGTCATGGCCAGAGAACCTGGCAGGCATATACTGGCAGGTTATGACCCATTTACCTCCAAAAAGGAAGGGTGAAAGAAAGAGGGATTAAAAGAAGAGAAAAAAAGTAGTAACCACAGAGCCAGCTTTTGGATTCTTTTTCTGTACATAGCATTTTTTTTAAACAACTATACTCCTCTCAATTTCCTTATACTCTCTGCCTCTATCTTCCCTCTCCCTCCCCACCTTGTTTCAGTGTTCCTGCAGCCACTTTTTTCCTTGTGGTACTCCAACCCTCTCCCCTTTTTCATTTTCTTCCTTGAGCTGTCTCAGCCCTCTAGATTTGAGACTCCTCTTAGTTACAACATATGATGCCGCCTGTCAAAATGTGGGAAGTTTAATCTGCCCTACTTACCTGAGGTTCCTTTTGCAGTGGTGCAACTAATCATCATCTGTGCTTTGTCTTTCTAGAAAAAAGCAGATGCTCTCTCCTCTTTTGAGGTCCTGGATACCATTCCCATCCACAAAGCTCCGAGGTTCGGTTTCTCAAAAACATACACATCCACAAAAAGGTTCAGCATCCTAAGCCCAAAGTTTGTAGTCTGAAAACACTGCTGAGCTCAAGGGAAGTGAAAGTGAGTCCAGGGCTGCTATAAAATCATACCTTACCACAGCTAAGGAGTTGCTTGAAATATTCCCAGTACAGCCCAGAAAGCTCCAAATCAGGTATTTAAACTAATTGTCCTACCACGTCATCATCAGGCTTACTCTTTTGAAAGCATCTGGGAAAAAGCGTACTTTTTAGCCTGTCCAAATGGACATTATCCTCACTGTAGCGAAGTCTGCTGTACCAGACACTCACAGATGTCTTGACTTACAGCCTTTGCCTTGAAGGTGATCCTGGAGAAGAGTACTTCCACTAGTGACAGCCACCCAGGCAGCGAGGGTAGTCTGGAGTTTGCTTGTTTCCCCTCTGCAGTCACCAGCCAGCCTGATTTTGGAAGATTTAGAGCTGTTTGGAGGAGTTTATGTCCTTTGAGACTAGTGGCAGGTACTCTACAGTCAATGAGTTGGCATCCTTCCTGGAGATCATGTTGCAGTGTGGCCCCTGCTCTGCAGACTGCAAGGCAGGCTAGCTGTGGAGCCGCAGCCTACTCTCCTGACGTATTGCAAGGACATGCTAATCCTTATGTTTCCATTGCCAGCCAGGCCCAATCTGCAGGTGGAGAAAAAGAAGCTGGAAAAGAGAATACGTTAAGCTCTTTGGAACATGGAGTGCTCCTAACACATATGTAGAGCACTGAGAGTGGCAGGGGCTGCAAGGGGAGGCAGCTCAAGATTAGCCCTTTTGGTCACTAGTGCAGCAAGTTAAATAAAGAAGAGTAACAACAACAAGAGAAGAGGAAGGGAGTGGGGCGTGCGAAGTGATTGCAGAAAGGAACAGAATGTTCCTTGAAAACAGCTGGGAATGAAGAGAGAAACCAACAGATAAAGAAGAGATGTAGGGAAAGGGCAAGCGGATAGGCAAAGAACAGAGAAGAGGAGACACAGAAACACAAAGTAATGAAAAGAAGTAGAATAATAAAAAAGTGGAGAGATACTTAGACTACAAAAAGTCCGAAACTGAAGCTAAGTGAGAATAAAGGGGATGGAAAAGAAAAGAAAATGTCAAAAATAAAGACCTGATAAAGTGTTAAATGTAGGAAATGTATTCTAAAATGAAAAAGAGAGAAAAGATTATATGAAGGTAAAGAGAGAATAAGAGTGGAAAACTAAGGGGAATTTCCTACTTTGTAAAGTGCTGGAAACCTACTGATAAAAGAGCTGTATAAAAACTTGTCGTTACTGGTTATTATTTATTACCCCTTTCTCATAGGGTAAGCTTCACTGATACAGTTGTGTCCAGGCTGTAGAAGAGGATGATGCCACTTACGATATCGGTTTAGATAGATATTTTTATGTTTGCAGACAGGCTGCAGCATCCTTGTAATTGAGGCATGAGTGGTGCAAATCAAATGAGTTTGCTGGACTAGTGAAGTAACTTTTGCATCTGGTGTTGGGGTCCATGTTCATTCCCTGCTAGGACAGCTATGTCCCACGTGTATAATACTCATACGCACTGTTGACAAGTATCTCCCCAAGGAAGGCTGCAGGCAGCATGAGGAGCAGCATTTCGGGTCAGGCTTGAGGTGCATTGGCAGAGGAACGTGCATGGAGGAGGGTGCAGAGTGCCAGACTGCACTGTGTCTGGCTAAGGCCAATGCTTTTTACTCTCTCATTTTCATGAACACATAATTCATTCATAAATTTTTAAAGGGGAAAGAATCATTGTTTAATGAACTTTTGTGAAGAAAACAGAGTGAGGCAGAAAAGAGAAGAAACACAGTGAGCTTCTTACTCCCGAGACTTATGACCTGCATAACTCCAATCACTGTGTTATTTAGACAGCCTTCCTATTTAGCCAGCATTAAATTTGTATGCTCCCACATGGTTGAGTTGCTACCTTTTTTATCCATATAGCTGGGATTCTCTAAGAGGAGGAGGGGGGGCGAGGACAGCCTTGTCCAAAATGAGGTGGATGTGCCTTTCTGGCTCCATGCTGGTTGCACTGAGGCAGGTACAAGCTGACTGGAATCAGCAGTAGCATCCATGCAAACGAGGTCAGAGTGGTTCCTCCGTCGCTTTTTTATTTTTTTTTGAGCTCTCTGAAGATGTGGGTGTGCATGTTAAAACTGCCCTATGAGGCGGCTCTGACATGTGGGGCTGCCTGGCACAAACACAGCACATAATAACACAAAGTGTTTGGCAGCGTTACAGGACTAATCTTTACGTAACTGTTCCCGAACAACTTCTCTAGTGCACTGAGCACAAACAAGCTTTCCATCAGCCTTCAGCTGCATGCAGATTGGCTTGTGTCACCTGTTCTCCACTGAGCAGATACTGGCTGCGGTCAAAGCAAGGAAGACTTTGTTTTGCATTCTGTCTCTCCCCAGATGACCTCCTGGTTTTCCAAGGGTATGCATGAACCATAGGCACATTTGACAAGAGCGTCCCCTTTTATAGAATGTTTCCTCTTAAGCACAGTCATAGTCTAGGAAATTATATTGTGGATTGTTTTCAGGAGAGCTGTGGGAAAGCAGGATCTGATTTTTCAATGATTTCTCCCCTGTTGACTAGAGTCTTAGGAGGAGGGATGGCTTTTACGGTTAAGACACTGATGTGGGACTTTGGGGAGATAAAATTGGAATAGTAATGTTTCATTCCTTCTACCCTTTGCCCCTCTTGTCAGATTTCATTGTAAGCTCTTTATGATTATCTCCTACTGTTTTGTTGCTCAGTTCAATGGGGCCTAGTATCCATTAAGGCTTTTGTGCTGTAGATAGCACTACAAGGGCACATACCAATAATAAAAAGATCAGGGTAAGAAGATAAAGACGAGAGCTTCTCAAGCACCTTTGATCAGTGTGGGTAGTGGGGCTCCTTCTTTTCCACAGAGGCACTCAAGTGCAAACATTTTCTTTGGCAGCCCAAAGACGAGTATTTCCAGAAGGCCCACCCAACCCCAGGTACCACAGTCCATCCAATGCCACCTCTCCACCGGCACCACGTTCCGTGAGTCGGGTGCTCTTTTTACTTGGCGTTGCGCAGCCAAAACACATGTGTTGCTGCACAAAAAAGCCATGTGGCAAATATATAAAAGTTTGCACGCTTCTGAATGCTGGAAGAGAGCCCTCGTTTTGTTGGCAGCGGAGCTGAATCTCCTTCTTTCCTCTGAGCGGGCCTGCAGCATTCCTTGGTCCCACAGACACAAAAGGCTCCATGGAATTTTCCCGGCGCGGCGGGCGGCTGCCAGCCCGCGCGTTCGCCCTTGGTAGCGGCTCCAGGAGCGGCAACGCCTCTTCCTCCACGCTCGGGGAAACCGTGCTCCTGGCTGGCTCCTCTCACTGCCACAGATCCCGCAGTGCGTCTCTGCCTCAGAAACGGGGTAGGTCACATCAGAGAGCGCCTGTGAGTCCTCGTGGTTCGCTAGGAAATGTTACACATGGGGAGGGAAGCAAGGAAAACCAGCGTTGCCAGACCCAAATGTTTCAAAGCGTGTGAAACGGGTTTCTAAATCCTGAGCTTAAAAATAATTTGGCATGTGGGGAGGGGTGATGGGAAGGGAGAGTTCTTTCTATTTGCCTGCTGGGATGCTGGGGCTATATAGCTTCCTGGGGACACATTTCCAAGTTTTTCTCAGCAGCCATAGGGGCTAGAAAATACACTTTCATGTTAAATGAAAGCTGAAATTCCCTCTAGTCATAAGCACAGAAGATCTGGGGCTCTAACCCTGACTAAATCACAACAAAATCTTTAGAATCAGCCTGTACAAGATGTCTTTCACCAGGAAAGAAAAATCTATACAAAAAAGTCATTAAACAGTCCTGGGCAAGTGCAACTGTTAAAGGACCAGGCACTCAGATATAACCAGGAAGGAGAAGGGGCACTTTCAGTGATGTGAAGGAAGCTCATGTCACTAAAGGTGAGGTGAGAGAGTCTCTATGGTCTGCTCCCAAGACCATCCTATCAATCCACCAGCGCGTTGATTCATGGATCTTTGCAAAGCATGTAACAGACCAGTTCAGAGATGCCCCTACAATTCTTTTTAATCCCTTGAAGCTATGGATTTTTCCTTCTTTTTTCTAATTGTTTTCTCTACCTCTCTTTCACTTTCAAGGGTTTCTGGGCAGGAGGGGGTTAGTGTTATTATTTTAATTGTCCTTTCCCCTTTGCTTTACGTAGCATTCAATTTTTAATTCATTCATGAGTTTGCCTACAATGATAAAATGCTTTTTGATCTACTTCCAAAAAGCAGTACATGTTAAAAAAAAAAACAAACTGAAGTGCTCCAGTAATTTTAAATTGTTCTGCACAGTGTATGCCCAGAACTCCAATTCCAAATGCAGTGGTTCATTTTTTTTTTCTTCTTCTTCTTCTTCTTTTTCTTTTTTTTCTTTTTTTCCTTTTTTTTTTTTTTTTAAGAGCACTTCATTTTGGAAGTGAATAGGGTGCTCTGGGCATGGGCACTGTAGACCAATTTAGATTTCCTAGATTGCTTCAATAATCTGAAGAGTACTTCAGTCATTTTTGACTATTCTCCACCACACATGCCTGCAAACCCATTCATTTTTGAACTGAAGTGACTATACTTAGGACAAACTCTGCTGTTTATCTGAAATTGTTCCATCCTGCATATCCATAGACCTCAAATTCCAGTAGAGAAACTTAATACAGTATTTTGCTGTAAGAATGTAGTACACTTCATGCCATTAACATTATTGGTCAACCTTTCTTATGCAGCGCTCGTTGTCTGAGGCAGGGACATGTCGCCACTGCCAGTTTGCTGGCAGAGATCATCCCGTAATGAGGCAAGCCAATTTTTAGTTTTCTTCAGTGTTTCTCCTTTGTTCAAATCTGAAATTCCTTTTTTTTTTCATGGCTTTTTAACCCGCAGCTTTTCCATATAGCTAAGAGTTAAAATATCCAATACCTTTATGGCACATACATTTTACTTCAAGTTTTTGTAGGGAGTGAAGTGACTTGCCAAAGACCATACACAGCACCTGTGGCAGAACCAGGAAATAATAAAACACAAGCGATGTTAATCCTTCTTCTTCCTGTTACACTCACTGCATTCATGTTATAGAGGGTATGCCACTTCCTGCTATCTATTCTATTCCTTATTGCTATTCTTGAGGAAGTACTGGTGTTTCAAACTACCCAGAAGAGAAGGCTCGTGAGCTCTCCTGTGAGGTTTCTATGCCCTAATTCCCTCTCCTGCCTTTACCTTGCATATAAAGAAAAAAAAAGTTACTCTTAATTCATTTTTCTATAAAAGAGGAGAGTCTACATTTCTAAGAAATACGACCATCTTGTTCCAGGGAGGCTCTTTGCTGCCTTAACTAATTAAAGCTTAACAGCAGGGCAGTGTTATGCTATACTTTGCATTCCCCCTAATGTCTTATTCAATCATGATCCAGCATTAAAATTATTGGAAGGTGGCACAGTTTGCATTGATCTACAGTTGGCATAACGTTTTGCTAAATGAGTGTCCATCTCACAAATAGCATTAAGAGGGCATGGATGACACATGAACATGCTCTGGGTTGCAACCTCTTTGGCAGTCCTGTGCTGCTCCTGGGGAAACAGCTGCCCTAAGGCTGGTTTTGTAGTCTGTACCCTGCATGAAGAGAATTTGGTAATGCTTTAGCAAGTCTGCTGCCGAGACACACTTTTTTCACCCTATCATTTTTTTTTTTTTCAATGGAGGTACAGGATACTACTTATTCGTAGCCTTTAAGGCCAAATACATATATCACAAATTAAAGAGGTTTGGGGATAGCCCTATCATGCCTCCAAGAACAAAACTAGAACTGAAACTCGGGATGTCCAAAGTCAGTTCTAGCCCCTTTTGCCATTTCACAGTTCCCAACTGATATTGAGCTTTTTAATGAGAAAAATAGCATATTAAAAAATGAGTAATAGCAGCCTTCATAGAAAAGTCATACTGTTTTCAGGAAATTTGCAGGCATTTCATTATTTCTTCTGTACCAATACTCTCTTCTTTTGCCTTACAGAATTTGTTTCTAAATTTAGTCTTCGAAAGAAAGGAGCTGTAGGGGCAAGACACATGGAAGAATCCTGAGCTTGCAAGTGTGGTATTAAAATTCCAACTGACAAGATGATACCTCTGTGTCGGTGTCCCTGTCTTGTTGGGAAGACTGTAGTGTTTGCAGGGTGCCACCTTTTGAATGGAATGTTAGCTTGATCCTAGCCACTTGAAAAAATTAAGATCTCAAAACTGAAGGGGTGGAATTTTAGCAGCTTCAGACTGGGTGATTACACCGCCTCCCTACTTATATTCCTTGAGATTTTGATTGAATGTAATCTTTTTCTTCACTTACCTTCATCCTCCCCCCCCCCCCTTGCTCCATTTCACCTCTGATGGTGCTGATTTTCAGGAGTAGATAAAGAACTTTTTCATATGTGCATTGTCTGCACAGAACCTTGTGCTCTTTCTTCTGGGAGGAAAGTCAGTAATGTATATATATATTAAAAAATATGTTGTTGCTGTGGTGTTACAATATTGTGCCATGCGTAGGAGAAAGAGAGGCAGAATAACTCAGTATAGTTTGACTAAGTTTGAAGAAGTAACCAAGAAAATTTTTCTACCTTTCTCAAACAATGCTTCTAAAGTTAAATGCTAGGTAACAGTTTCTTAGTGGATTCCTCATATAAATACTGAGATAATGTTATTGTTAAGTTCTTTTTACTGCCCATCTGCCTCTTAAGATCAGAGCTACAGTTTCAGAAAACAAAAGACAATATTATTCCCATATGCTTAAATTCGCAGAAATTAATCCTCCCTTAATTTGCATTTGTTTTAAACTAATGTAGCTCCATGGACATCAGTGGAATTACTGTGTTTTACTCCAAGGTAAATGAAGCATCATCATAGGCCAGAGTTTCTTTCAGAAAGTTATATGCAAAGGCAGCATTTGCTGATATAGTGATGTATTATCATTCATCCTTGCACCTGTCCAGTTAGCCATAGATCCATCTGAGCATAAGATATAGTGTAGGAGGATTCCATTCTGCAAGATTAAATCTTCAGTTAAATGAAATGGCTTAGGGTTGGTCTGGCAAGCTATCCCATTGAGAGTAAGTTAAAGAAAAAAGGAGAGGTAAACATTTTTATAAGGCTATATCAACAGAGAGAGAAATTTGTGTGTTTCATACTGATTTGCTTATACTTCTATGGGATCGGTATATTTTTTATTCTAATTTGGTAGGATTTAAGGATTTGGGAATCCCTAGATGTGAAGGAGACTCAGCATGGAGCCCAGATAGATGAGCTCTGCCAGACCCAGAAGTGCTGGGAGATGTGAGGAGAGCACATCTAAATGACTCCAGACAGAAATGGCACCATCAAGAGCAGGAAACTTAGAAGACAGGAGGGAGACTGGGAAGCCATAAGATGAGTGCCAAGGAGGTAGGAAGCAACCAGATGGAGATAAGATTCAGCCTCTCTGCTGAGCATGGATGTTGGACTAGATGATCTCCAGAGGTCCCTTCCAACCCTACTGATTCTATGATTCTATGAAATAAAAGCCCAGCTGGGGGAAGGGAGCTGGATACAGGTAGGTGTTACATGTTGCCAATTTTCTCACGTCAGGCTTGTCTACAGAAAAGTTGGGAATCATTGATCCATGATACATGGACTTTATTGGCTGAACTGTACCAAAGAAAAAATGTATATTGACAAAAGGAGTCTTTTTTCCTCAACTACCTTTTTGAGTGACATACGCCATGCCAGCAAAGGGATTCTTGCATCTATACAGAGGGTGTTGCTGGCGTTTATAAATCAATTAAGGGTGTGATTTTTTTCATGCTTCTGACTGAAACAGCTTTGTCAACAACACTTTATAATTTAGACCTGGCTTGAGAGCTGTCCTGGCTCTCAAGCAACTGCAGAGTGTTGGGGATTTTCGAGTGAACTCCCTTATGGCTGGCAAAAAAATAAAAGGACATAAATGCAGCATACTCATTTTGAATAGATTTTTTTATTGTTATTCACAGCACATGCAGAATTCTTTGTTTGTTTGTTTGTAAAGGTGGTGACTGAAGTAGCAAAAATAGCACCCTCAGAGCAGCTGTGCAGCTTCATGGCAGGGCATCCACTGAAATACAGGCTTTCTTCGTAGTAGAAAGCCCAGAGGTTCCTGTTATGACCATATCCCAGCTATAAAGGGCTTCTGATAGAGCTAGACTGCCAGACACTTCCACTGGAGGCTAAGTTTACACTGGCACAAAAAGCTGGTAAACTGATACAATTTCCTGAACAAGAAAAGTATAGGGCAAAAGTACTCTTTTGTAGATAAAATGACATCTACGTCAGGGGCGTTGCTGCCATAGCAGTGCTGGTTAGGAAAGTGTGGTTTGTTCTTTGCTGTTGGATTTTTTTTCACTGTCTCAACCAACACAGCAATGCCAGGAAGACTCAACTGCCAGGCTCATGTTTTTCTCTGTGTAATTTATTTCCATCATAAGAAAGAAAAAAAAAAAAAAAGAAAGAAAGAAACACGGAGTGTCTCTATGTTTGGTCAGAACAACAGCTTTGACGTTGCTGAGGAGGTAACTCCAGCTAGTGACACAGCCTCGCTATGCATGTTGTTTATGGGGGAGGGCTCCTGAGAGGATGGAGCCATCCTGAAAGCTGAGGAGCCATCCCGACAAACTGAGAGGAACAATCCTGCCTTCCTCCGCAACTTTTATGCCAGTTCTGGTACTTTGCTTGATGCCCCAGTAAGCCACTTCAGCTCGCTATACAGGTGGAAAACTAACCCAACAAATAACAGGTCATCATTTTCTGCTATCTTAGTGAACTAAATCAGCTTTTACAGAGATCAGATGGATGTCAGAGCACGTGCAAAGTAAGAAGTAGTAGTGTACAGCTAGAAGAAAGGAGTGGGAATGGAAACACTTCTTTTGTAACCATTAAATAGATTTAACTGTCTTGCAAAAACTCCTAATGCTAGCTTAAATCTGGGTCACAAAATGATAAACCAGTGCAAGAATGTCCATCCAGCTGACACATGCATTTGTTTAGCTGATTCTGAACATCACAGCTCTCTGGACTGTCTGCATTTGAAAGCATTTCTCAGTATGGCTTGACTGGCACCGAAGACATCTCTGAAAAGATGAGGTTTTAACAAGAGTCACTTGCTGGGGCAAACTCGGTTCCAGGAGAAGGACTTTCTTTTGATATCAGCATTACCAAGTGTATTTTAGGCTCCTTGTTGCCACAGCCATTTTAATCAGATATGGGATTTTTTTTTCACATCTGTAATCAACAGAAATGATTATCCTACTGGTAAAACATTGAAATGGAGACCAAGTTAAAAGCAGTGTGCTTAGAGGTCTTCTGCTGGGTAAGAAAATAACCATTTCCTTGATCACAAAGAAAAGGACTGGTGTTTAAGCCAGTACTTAGCATTTAGCAGTGGACCATACAGCAGTTTCTGTTACAGAAACAATTGCAGAAAGTGACCCTTCTGTTCCATGCAAGGCATTTTCTTTCTATAAAGCTATATTAGCTTCATTTTTTTCTATAAACTGATAGTCTGTCAACCTTCAGATCGGTGAATACTTAGGGACTTTTTTAATTGCATGCGTTACTTCATTACTACTTAGTGTGTTATGTATGCAAAATCAACCCTCCTTAATTTTTAATTGAAGAAAGAAATATGTTTGGATAGAAGACCAAACTGGGGTGGGGGATGGGGGGGAGAGAACAAAAACTAGTTTGGAGAATGGATGCTGGAAGGCTGGTTTTCTGTGAGTCATGGAAAATGCTCTTTAGTTGGAAATATTCAGACAGCTGCCCCATGGCAGGGTAATATTTGTGAGCGCTGTAAGTTGCACAGATATTAATGCGAATCACTGCACATCTGCAAATTTCTCCCTAAAAATACACAGTCCATTGCTTATTATTAGTTGCTATGTAATATTCATATGTCTAAAATCATCCAGCACAGGAGGAAAAATAACTCTCTAGGTTTGATCATTTCTCTGTAACAGCAGTGACTAAATTTAGTGGATACTGAGCCTGTCATGGAGCAGAGGTTGGAATATTTCCTACCTTACCTGAGGGGCACTTTATGTGTCATAAATACTGTGTGCTTAGCACCAGAATAGGAGTGACTAGTGAAAAGCTGAAGCAAACAACCCACAAGCTGAAATGGTTGAGTGAACAATTCAACAAATACCTATGACAAATAAAAGCAAAATCCATTTGTAAATGATTTCCTAATCAAAACGAGTTGAATCCTTAACTGGCATTATTTGTAGCTAACAGTTTGTGAAGCTCTATCGGGCAAGCAAACACTTGAAAGAAATGAAATACCATGGCTGATTTTAATTAGATTTTTTTACTCCTAATGCACCCAGAGATATTAATTTGCTTCTCATTATGAGTGAATTAACTGAAAAAAATATCAAGCCATGAAACAATATATATATATATTTCGAATTGCAGAAATGGCAGCAACCACAGAGAACAGGAACTTCTATTTGTAGTCTAGATACTTCATGTTCTAACAGCCAGGTTAGCTATTACAGCAGAGGTGGATGCTTCCCGGGTACTGACAGCACCTGCCGACGTCTCTGAGAGGTGTTCCTGACTGCACTTCCAAAGCCCATTTTCCCTGTCAGGGCTGGCAGACTGTCCCTGAGACAGACACCAGGGCAAAGCTTCCTGCCACCCGTCCCTTCACCTGTGTGCTCCCCAAATCAGCAGTGCCCAGGCTGTAGGCATTGCCCGGCGGTTACGCACCAGGCTGCAGTGAGACGCCGGCAGAGGCTTGCTGGAGGTTATCAGCTCACCGCATTTGTGTGGTTACTCTGATGGATACTAAATTTGGTTCTCAAATTTGGGAACCACTAGATAGAGACTTACTCCTCAGCCTTCCTGAAATTTGAAGAGTGTTATCGCAGCTCACTGGTATGTGTATTTATTTAAATACTTGTATTGGGATACTTGAGGTATACTAAAAAAGACAAGAATGCTCTTAACAATATAAACTGTAGGTGCCATCTAAGCAAGTATTTACACAGTTGTCTGCAGCTGGAATCTTTAGAAGTATAATTACCTCTTGGCTATAAAAGCAGAACTTTTGTTCAGTTTGGGATGTTTGAATCAAAACATGATATTTCGAGTTTTATTGAGTAGTATGGGAATTGCTGTGTTTTAGTCTTGAAGGGTTTCCCTAAATCACTGTTAAATGGAAACTGAGATGGAGTAAGGCTCACGGTAACTTGCAATCATTTTATTTTTCAGTCTCTTCAGCTCCATTTAATCTGTGTTTGCCTGCTTGGTGCATACCTCCACTGTTTCTCAGATGTGGATGCAAACTGTAGATTAGAGTATGCATGTTTTTTTTTTTCTTTTAGCTACTGTGAAGTCACAGTCACAATATTAAGATGACAAGAAGTTCAAGGCAAGATAAAGGACCTTGGTGTGATTGGACACTGAGAGGTATACCAGACTTCCTCCTTTTGCTTGGCACTTCTCTTTTTATTCTTTGATTAAAGTCTTTTTCCTTTACTTACATCCTCCATTAAGATGTCTCAGTGTCATTTAGGGTGTTAATTGAGAGGAGGTTTAAGCTCATCAAGGCGATTATAAGTGATAGTTAAAAATTTCTATATATGGCCTATGCTGGAATCAGCACAGTAGGATGCCATTTTTCTTTTATCTAACTGACATTGGTAATAATAGATGAAATTATTACTAAATCGCAGCTGCAGAGATGATATCATGATTTTTTTGTGTAATCTTTGATGAAAAATTAATTTTTGAGAGGGATAATTTAAAATGATTTAAATAGTATTATACTGAAGTCCTTACTGGTAATTAACACCAATCTTGTCAGAAGTGAATCCACTTTTGCAGCTGTTTCTAAAGATACCTACAGTATTTGTAACTTTTCTGGGAGTGAAATTACAGTGTTTGGACTTTATTTTTACTGCATAAGGACCATTAAAAGAAAAGGATGCTAATAGAGAAGGCTTTGTTCTCCAATGGGGCCAAATTCTATTTTATATTTGCAGTGTTTCTCTATGTATGCATTTCATTAGCTGTACTCAGCACGTTAGCAGAGCTTAGTATATGCAAAGTAGACTTTACGTGGTATTTTTATGTATGTGTTTGCATGCCAGTATACACATAGATATGTATATCTTTATGGGTTAGCTATACACGTATACACAACTTTATTCGTGAGGGGTCTAATTGGTTGAACAGATGGCTGATCAGAAATGCTTCTTCATCTTCATCAGTGACTCGTCTTTCTTTCTTTGCATCGACTTTCATCACAGTGGCAAAAAAGTGCTCTAACGAGAAACAGCTGAAAATAGATTTTTCTTTGGTACTTTCATCATGCTTTAAATGACAGAAGTGGATTTTTTTTTGTCCTATATATAAAGACCTGCAGGAGAAGGTTAAAAAAGGAAATATAGTGAAATCTAAATAGAAAAATTTGAATGATAATATGGGAGAGCCTCAGATTATTCCTCTTATCTTCATATTTTACTTTCTTCTTTTTTTAAAGTACATGCTGATTTTTGACAAGATATATAGTCGTGGTTATTCACGCCAGCTACAGTACCTGCCAATCAGTTTTTCTTTTCCTCGAGTTTGGTGCAGAAAGGGGGAGGGAGGGACAGCAGTTGAAAGATGACAATTGTGTGGCTTAGAGGACTGTTACTTTAGGTATTCATTAAAATAGGAGTTACATGGCTAGCTTCTGCTGTTTCTGCAATTTTATTATATTCGAATCAAAGTGTGGCTTCTGTAGGGTTTTTAAAGGAAACAGTGTGCCTTATAAACAGAGTGCAGGGTTCATGTAGGAGTGGTTCACTTACTTACAGGCAGATTCCTGGGTAGAGCTTATGTGTGGATATGTGAATACTCTATCATATTTTTAATTTGTAAAAATAAACTATCAAATACTTCTCTTATGCCAGCACTGAAGTCTTTTGTAAATAGTTGCTTATCCTCTCAGTTTTCCCATAGACATGTCTCTCTTACTGTACCAACTTTGCAGTTTGGTAAACTGAGGAATGCTTTGGTTAAGGGAGTTGAGAAAATCATACAGCAGGTTCAGAGTCAGAACAGGAAGCAAAACATGCAAATTCCTCTCTTTTTCCCCACAGCAGATCAAAACCACTGGAAAAGTATGATTTACAAAGGAAAAATTATTTTTTCCATTTTCAGATGTTTGAACTGAAAATGGAAGAAGGACCTCATGGTCTTATGACAGCATAATAACTTAACATTTTTTTTTACATATAAAGCCCAGATTTGATAGGCTTTCTCATAAGCTAAGTCAAGAATCTGCCCCTGCACTCAGTGCAACCGTGGAAGGTCTGTGGTCCTCGAAGATTAGACCAAGGGCCCAGATGAAAGTTCCTATTGCAGCATGGGGTGAAAACCAGTGGCTACAAGCAGAGATTTTTCTTGTCAAAGAGGGAGTAGCAGTAAAAGTGCTGCCATGCCTTACAAGTTTGAGGAAGATGAAAGTTCTTCAGGACTGCTGGGATTGGTCAATCCAGTGGAGATACTTTGGAGATAAAAGACAGAAATATATAGTCAAGAAATTCCTGGAGGATAAGGATGTGTGGGTGTAAGGGTAAGGGAGTGATCAGTGTCTAGTAAGTGTGAGATACAGCAGTTGGAATGTGGTCAATCAAATAAAATAATCTCTTAAATTCTAATACTAAAAGTCTTTCCTAGAGAGGGACTGGGGTTAGGCTTAAAAACACACAGATCCACCATCTGGCATTTTTAGTTTCAGTTCTTTGGACTGGGACAGGCTGGAGGTAGAGAAAGAGAAGATACAATCAGGCCTGTCTCCTTACAGCATTATTGTGAGTGGTAATGTGCTTAAAGCAGCAGCCAAAAGTTGTAATGGATTTCCCCCCCCCCCCCCCCCCAGAACAATTATTGCAGGATGAGAAGGATGTTTGTGTGCTAGAAGGAGAAAGGAAAGATGCTCAAAATAAGAACAGCAGCTTCAGATTTTCTGAGTCTTTCATTTTAGATTGCGACCTCTTGTTTGCAGGCTTTGAAACCCTGATAAAAAGGGTGTGGGCTTAGGAGGAGGTAATCTTGGCTCAGGAGGTCCAGCAGATGGTGTTGGCAAATGGAATTGTAGGATCCTGCAGTGTGGTGCAACACTCTGGAGGTGGTTAGGGAAGCAACGAGGTCATGGGAAGCAGCTGGTGGCAAATACACTCAAGATGGCTCCAGCAAGCAGCCACAAACAGCTTGGTAGTGAGGAGAAGGAGTGGAGTATAGCTCAGAGTAAGTGAGCTTGCTCTGCATCTATGTCCCACATCAGGAGGACGTGTGAGAGGTGGTGGTCTGCGGCAGACAGAACAGAGGGAAATCCATTGCCGAGTATTGCCTCTGCAAGGTAAATCTTTCTTAGGGCAAGCCTAGCTTCTTAGATCACAGAACGTCTACCATTAAAAGCCTTGTATTTTCATGACTGGGGGCACTTGGTTCCCTTTCCTAATGGAGAAAATCCATAGGACTTCTGTGGAAGTCTGTGGCACGTTCTGCTGAACCAAGCATAAATAAGACATGGTTAGGGGACTGAACTGCCTTCCTCTCCCTCCCCCTAACTCATATCAACCACTTGAAAAGAAGTCTGTAGCTTGGAAAAAGTAGCAGGCACTTCTTTCTAATCTGCATTACTGGTATGGCTGCTGCTAGAAAAGTTTGTAGGTGGTTGCATACTTTGGGATAAAGCAGTAGAATTGAAACAGGGAAGAAGCATAGACTCTTGTTCTGATTTGTTCAAAGTACTAAGACAAGTGAGGAGGAGGGATCTGTTAGCATTCACAGATCAGGTAGCACTGACTAGGAGCTAGACTATTATGGGCGTGAATTTATGCAGAACAGCTTCACACAGCTTTGCCAATGCATCTCCATCCAGAACTATGGTGTTATTCATAGCTGTGGACCTTCATTTGTGCAGACTTATAAAACTGGTGAACTTAACAATTTTATATGTTGCAACAAGTATTTTCTACTACAGTGAAAGCAAGCAACAGCAGTTTCAGGAGTCCTTCCTTGGGCATGAGCTGTATCCTGCATTTCTTAAAGAGTCAGGATCCCTCTGGATATTGTTTCCCTTATTTTGTTGTTAAAAGATCCTTCTCATGGCTGTCTTTTTGCTTGCTAAGGACATCCTCTTAATTAGTGGCTATGAAGTAAATGGCTATTAGGCATTCAGGCCAAAAGGCCTCACGCCACTGGCCACAAAATGGGAAAGGCAGGCAAAAAGCACTCTTAGTTGGCCGAATAGGAGATCTTTATTACAATCCTTGCA
The DNA here is from genome assembly GCF_028389875.1 of Rhea pennata. NCBI lineage: Eukaryota > Metazoa > Chordata > Aves > Rheiformes > Rheidae > Rhea > Rhea pennata. The sequence continues at coordinate 55,456,843 of NC_084667.1, forward strand.
CTAGGGTCCATGCCAAACGTGCTATGCTGTTGCTTCCAAGACGGACAGATGGAGACCTTATAAAATAAGACAGGATACTCCTTCCTTGCCAATGTCTAAGCATGCTGCCTCCATACCTGTTCCAGGTGTTGATGTAAAGGAGCAAGGTGACTCTAGCCTACATTGTGCATAACACATTCAGTTAGAATTGGATGTGAATTGTCACATCTTTTGCTGCTGCAAATCAGCAAAAGCCCATGCTAATTAGAGAGAAAGACTATTGGTTAAAGTAATACTGGAAATTGAAGTTCTTGGTATTTCAATCTCTGTATGTCAGGCAGTAGGTTTTTATTTTATTTTATCTATGTATGGCCAAGTTCAAAATAAGGAAAAAATAAATGTAAGCTTGGATTAGGTTTGTGGTATTTTATAAAATGTAGAAGGACATTACATTTCTTTTTTTTTTCCCCTCTGTTGCTTCTTTTTGCTGTTATATATCCAAGTCCATTTAATATGATCTACGCCTAAAGAGCTGGTGAAACGATGACATCATAAGAGTCAAAGAGTTAAAGGGAGGAATGAATCAAGGAAAGAAAAGGAGTTTTAGTGATCTTCTCTGATACTTCTTTTTTTTGTTAACACCACTGTAGCGTTACTGTAATATGATCTTTATGACCTTTTGAAAGAGGGTAGCTTTTAAAAATAATTCCTTTTTTCTTCCATCCTCTTCAGCCATACCGATAATTGATCTGTTAAGTCACTGTTCATTTTAGTGATTAAAATGCAGGAAAACCTAAACTGACATTAAAAAATATCCTAATGAAAAGAAACCCCCACCCAAGTAAAAAGAATAAAACAAACCTTTTGGCATTCTTCATTCATTCACTGTAAAGAATAAACTATATAAAACTAACTTCTGAGAAATTATTTGTAAGTCACCTTTAAACAAGATCCTGAGATAGCAGTATGTCTCCTGAAATAAAAAGGCAAATATGTTTTCTATTTTTTATGTAAGGTATGTTTATACTTTAAAAATATTTTACATTGGCTTTGAAGAATAGGGAAGATATTTCAGTGTTATGATGTTCGTAGTTACTCACTGCATTTTCTAGTGATCTTAAATACACACACACACACAAGTGCAAAAACAACCCTGAAAATGCTTTGGCAGACTTCATATGTTAATCACTGCAGAATGGTTTCAAATTAATGAACAGAGTGCAATTGTTTCTATATAAGTGCTACACTCTGGGTTGTAAGTGAAATAGAAATTTAGCGTAGTCATTTAAAAGACAATGATTAATATATTTGTCATCTGAAAAGCCCCCAAAACGTTACCAAAAAAAAGTAACTTTTACAAAGTAGAATACTTGTTTCCCCGCTAATAAGCAGCACTTAGCCATCTAAAGCCAGTCTCTCTTTCTCTCCCCTTCCTCTCTTACCAGAACAATTGTGGTGCTGACTATAATGCCAAATTCACATACGTTTTTCTTTGTGTTATGCCATTAAGATGACTCATTTGCAGTTAGACTATATTATATCTTACTTTTAAATATATTTTGTTACTTCAAAATTGTACTTTACTTTTTAACATACTTTTGCTTGATTTGTGGATTTTTTGTTTTTTTCTTTTTGTTTTTTTTTTTTTTTTTTTTTTTTTTTTTTTTTTTTTTTAACTACAGACATAACATTCATGGAGAGAATATACATGGAAAGGTAGATGTAACTGAACACTCATAGTCAATACACTCCAAAGTTTTGTCGTTTCTACATTTTATTGTTCCCTTTTACATATTCAAAAGATATTTGATCCAAATGTATAACAAATATGAAAATATATAAAAGCTTTGAATTTTCTGTGATGAAAAGAAAGGATGGAAAGGATAGTATGATACTGTTATATACTTAAGGGCACTGGTTAGGGTGTTTATGCTGAAGAAAACAGTGAAATGCACAGGCTGACTAGTTTCTCAGAATCTTGTATTTAATACTTCTTCAGTACGGAAATCATACAAAAGTACTTGAAAATGGCTGTCAAGTGTTTGATCATAGCAATATAGAATCCCCCAGAAGAAAGAAGAAAAAAGCTCAGTAAAGTTTTGAGAACGGTTGAATATCAAGTAACAGACTGGGCTGCTGTCTTCATGCTTCTGGTGCGTTTTTTAACTAGGCTACCTTGTGTTCTTTTCTTTCCTTTCCAAACCCAGTATTTAAAAATCCCATATGGCAATAGATATTGCTGGAATAGAATGCATACTCTTCTGGAATCAATTTGATCTGAGTTAACTTTATATATTTTAAAAGGCAGCTGAAATATTTTGCCTTCTTCACATTTGCTTTTGACCTTGTCTTTATCCTGTCTCCATCCTTCTCTCATCTGCAGCCCTGCATATGGGTTTTTCTGTAGGATATAGAACTTTCTTTTTTCAATTCTGTAGAGATCTAGAAGGGGGAGGGGGGAGGAATGAGAGTGTAAGAGTTCTGCCCAATGGCACATATGCTTAGATAACAAGTAGAGGGAGACTGAAAATGTGTGATAATGCCAGACTGGGAACAATAGGTATGTGCTCTTCGTTAATGGCACAGAGATGGGAAAGAACGTGGATAGAAAAAACAAGAATTTTACTTGGAGCTTGTCGATGCCAGAAGCCTTATATAACTTCTGAAGAATGAACTTTATGTTTAAACTTAGTTTCCCTCTGTGATTTGGACTGATGACTCTACTTTTTACTGGCAGGCCTTTATTATTGGAGTTAAGTCATGCTTAAGGCCAATAAAAAAACCTATATTGGGATACTGTTACGGAATAATCCAAAAACATGGTCATTTTATGTCATCTACTGCTTAGCAGAGACATCTCTGCTAGTGACTGACAGCTCTTTTCAACCATCAGAGATTTTATGTCAGTAGGTCAATAGATTGAAAATCCTGGAGATATCCCCTTCAGATTGCGTATCGGCGCCTTACGAGAGCCAAAGGCCTGACCTCAAACTGTTTGCAGATTTAAAGCAAACCAACTGAGTGTCAAACTAGGACTTTGGGAGACTAATCAGTACAAGGTGCATAGTCTAGTAGAATAAGCATGATGTGAATTGGTCGGATGCTGATTTCACCAGGACCTTTTCCTTGTGTAATAACTCTACAGGGGAAAGAAATCACATATTCTTGAGCTATTCTTTGTGGGGGAAAGCTGTTAGAGGATGTGGTCTAATAGCTTGAGCTGTGCAAAAGTTACATAAAACTAGAAAACTAATTGTGTAGTGGAAAACTTGTTTGTTTCTTAGTGTACTTTTAACGAATATTTTCAATTTCTATCACATGTATGCCAAGTGTACACTTTCTTCTGATACCTAGTATCATATGGAAAGTGAACAAGATATTAGTAGTGACTACTGCATCGCAGAAAATTTAGACATCTAAAATTTCAGATTCTATCCATAGCTAATTCAAAATATTTAAAAGCATAATTAAAACTTCCAGCTTTCTTCAAGTTTCTTAGCGTAACCAGATTTCTGTTGGAATAGAAGCTCAAAACCAGACGTCTTTATGAGATGTAATTTTCTTTTAGATTTTTTTTTCTCAGGGACACTTTTGTCTGTCTGTCTAATAACTTCTTACTGTAAACCTGCTGATGGTGATCCTAAGGTGGGGACACAGTGTCTTCAGCAGAAGTTTTATGAAAACAGGTGAAAGAGCAGAGAAGAGATACCCAGATCCGGTCCCTACCGAGAAAGATGCATCTTTGTAAGCTTTAACTATTACCAGTCACCAGAGAATACACATGGGGCAGAGACATTATCAAGGCCTCACTTACTGGAAAAGCTTCAGGCTCAGCTTGAACCCTATTAGATGCAGATAATGCAATCATGAGACAGGTAGCCACAAGCTTCATGAGCTGCATATCTCATTCTTTCCTTCCCTGAGTCCGAAGGAAGGTCTTGTGCAGGGTCACCAGAAGCTCGAGGATGCGCTGCTGACAGCTTGAGGGGAATCAGAGTTGTTAGCCTGAGTAGCACTGCCACAGGAGAATGTTTTTTGTGTGTTCCCAATGGATCTCCAGAGCTTCCATACACTAATTAATGATGGAGGCTGCTGTTGTGGGAAAATAATATAAAGGCCCAGATTTTCTGCTGCAGGCAAGGAGCAAGGAGTGCTAATTGGGAGGGAGGTGTGAGCAAAGATGCCACCTTGCACTGACTGATCATTAGCCAGCTTTTGTCCCTTGCCATGAGTTAGAGCAATCTGAGGGTGACTGCAAATTATGTGGACTGCTAGTGGCACCAAAGAACTGTTATGTTAGCTAAGCCTTGCTGGCAACTGAGATATACTTACTACAAACTGCATATTATCTGTGTGGAAGCAGAACTGGAGAACGTCATACTCTGATTATGAGACAGGGCTAAGCTGTTTTTAGGACGAGTTTGGACAAGTGGCAGGAAGCATTAGGTCAGAACCTAAGCCCTCTGTTGAGACTTCTGCATTAGTGTAGGTCCCTGTATCATTCAGATGCTTAGAGAAGGAACCCTTTACAGAAGATATCAATGAACAGAAAGGATACTCTGGCTGAATATCTCTAGCTTTGCTACTGCCTGCACATAGTAGATTACGCCTCTGCTGAACATCCCATGCAGTGCATTAGCCTATGGCTTCGGTGCAGAATCAAACTTCTCAGATGCTCTGCTGTAGAAAATCTGAGAAAATTTTCTTCTGAGTGGTTGGCACGGTGTCTGTTGACAAACTCTTCTTTGCTTGGTCTTCTTTTCCTGCAGGTGTCTCACAAGGGTGGTGGTAGCAGAATTTGGCCAATGTGTGTAATCAATATGCATAGGACAAGGATGACATGAAGAGGGAAAAGGCAAAAAAGGAGCTAATTAAATGTCCTATATCTGTAAAAACAGAGCATAGCCAGAGATAAGGAAGTCTCACTCTAAGTAGGGTTTATGAGTTCCAGCAGAAATGTGAGCTGTCCTGTCAACTTTACATTTGATATTTTCTATCATATTCAATCAAAGAGAGTCAGTACAGAGACAGAGTCATTACTGTTCCTGCACGTTATGGTACTTTGGCACTAGGCCATTCTCCGCACACATGCCAAGATGCTTTTATAAAACCATTAAAAAAGCAGTACTAATTAGATATTTAGAGGAATAGAAATTCTGAAGGTTAAAATACGAGGGAAGCAGTTATGACCACAAGTGGGTGTTACATAAGTAAGTCCATAAAGGGCATTCTTTACTGGTGAAAGCAAACACAATAATCCCTGCATTTCTGTTATAGTAGAATAGCTTAGACTACTAAATGTTTTTATATTTGTGCTGCTATTCCGTACCTTTGTTATCATTATTTATTTATTGCAGTTGTATTTAATGTAATTAACCCCCAATCATTATATGGGGGTTAGATTTAGCTCAGTTGGCTAGAGCGTGGTGCTAATAATGCCAAGGTCATGGGTTTGATCCCTGTATGGGCTACTTGCTTGGGGGTTGGACTAGATGATCTCCAGAGGTCCCTCCCAACCTTACAAATTCTATGATTCTATACCTGTTACTGCACACAGGAAAACACAGTCTCTACCTTGAATTGCTTGTAATCTCGTAAACTTCCAGCTTATACACGTGTTCCGAGGCTTATTTTAAGATGTCAGATGAAATACTCCAAACAACATAGCAGAAAATGAATGCAGGCATGATGTGAAAGGTTTTTTATTTAATATTGTCTATTTTTTCATATAACAAGTTCCTTATTCTGCAGACCTCTAAGTGCACTAAGCTATTTCAAATGGGCAAAAAAAAGATAAGCAAGGAGGGAAAGTCTACTATGTCATGAATGGCTTGAAAAAGGTGAAGATGGAAGAATCATTCAAAGAACAAGAACTAGGGGGCAAACAGTGGAAGGACCAGATAACAATTTAAAAACAAAGAGGACTGCTTTGTACTTTCTCATAGAATTGTAGCTTGCTGCCAGAGGATATTGTGGAGACCAAAAGGATAAATTGTTTAAAAAAGATTAGACAAAGTCATGGAGGTCAAGCACAATGTCACTGTGCCATTCTTTTGGGATTATTAGACACAATGATCTGATGTAACTACCTACTGAGGAAATCTTACGTTGCCAAATGCTGGAAGCAGGGAGGGAGTGTTTGGGGAAGGATGGTCGATTGTATTTCTTCCCCAAGTGTCTGATACCATGCATTTTCAGAGATAGGATACACGCACCTTTAGTCTGATCCAGTTTAGCAGTTCTTATGTATGTGACACTGATCTCTGCATAGTTAGGGCTGACAGCCAATAGGAATGGAGATAGTGAGGTTTAGTACTGATTTCAATCTGGATACATTTTAGAAACCCTGGTTCAAAGCTGAAGAGTGAGCTGAGAGAGGAATGCAGATCCTTGGTTATAATTACTGGCAGCAAAAAGCACTCCTGCAGCATATCATGATGTTGCGGTCATGGGGTTTTGTCTCATCCTCTTTGCCCTGGATTGTGCCTGTATCCATCCCTACCTATGTTTACTCATAGTAAGTATGGCTTACTTCCAAAATGTGAAAAAAAATCCAGAAAACTAGACAAAGCCTAGAGTAGCTTTGGGCAACACACTGGACTGGTCCAGCTGCATACCCGTAAGTAGAATTAACAGGTTCAGCAGATCCAAGGCTGGTAGTAGTAGGTCAGCTCTTCTCTTGCTAAGACCATAATTCCTGCACCTTACTAACTAGCCTGTACTTTGGTTTCAGAAGGTGTTAGCAAGAGAGGCTGTTTTTCCAGCATCAGTACAACTGAGAAATAAAGGTGAATGTACTACTATTACATGTCATGAGTTCTCTCTCTCTGCATACTCTTTGATATTCTGACCCTATTGTTCTGTTTTCCAAATAACTTTGTTTCCAGAAATATGCCTGAGAGGCTCCTCAAAACAGCTGCAGGAAGAGTCATAAGCACAGAAAAAAAGATATAAATCTAAATGTCAGAAGTACAGGGCAAAATTATTGTCTGGGCTGTGCTGATACAGCCTCATTGTATTCACACTTACGCACGAGGAAATCCACAAACACGGAATGGTGGGGGGAGAGGAGAGGAAATCATATAAGTACAAGACTAACAGAGAACAAGACAAACCAGGTTGTGATGCTGCATGTGCGATGGTGTTCAATTCAGAGATTCCTTGCCTTAAATGACATACATTATCGAAGTTATCCTGTCTGAATCTCTCTCAATTTTTGGTTCCAGGATTTTGTAATCCTCTTTCAGCTTGATGCCTTGTGTTCCTCAGCTGCAGGGTATAATATAATATAACGGGTATGTATCTATCTATAAACTGCACTTAAGTTGATATGTGCACTGTGTATAGATATATATAAAATATATTTAGATACTGCATAAATTTGGTACATACATAGGCATGCACATATACATATATATATATATATGCACACACAAATTAATACTTTGATGTATTTAGCATTTTCAGCTAATTATACCTTGCAGTCTCATGTTAATTCCCATTTGAAACATTTGGCAGTATTCCTCCTAATTCATTTATATTAATGAGGGGAGGATCCTCTGAGCAATAATCAGTTAAAAATCATGACTAGCTTTGTTAATAAATACCAGATTGGTACATGATACTGTATTGGCTTGTCCTTAATTAGGAAGCACTGGAAGGAGTACCAAGAGGGAAATACTCATAAATTTTTCTTTTAAAGTCTAACTGCTCTCTTTCTTGTATTTGCATCTTGGAAATGGAGAGAAAAATGGTAACTTTGAAATTTTTTAATTTTCCTGCAATTAAAGCAGCTTATCTTTAATTAAGATATAGGTCTGATATAGAAGTTTTTCCAACCAAATCCATGTAGGAAAAGAAAATTTAAGAGAAATATAAGCAACATCGCTAAGTAGTAGGTAATTGAAAGGCTTAATTTAAATATTAGAAAACTAGAAGTTTTATGAAGCATTTGGGGAGACTTGATGGCTCAGGGAACTAGTAATGAACTAGTGAAGCCTTCATTTCTAGGTGATTGATTGTAATTACGTCTAGGAAAGGCTAGAAAGACATTTCTGTAAGTCTGTGAACAGTGGCAGGCTCAGCCTTCCTCTCAAAGGTAGGTGGCTGTCTTCCTCTAAGCAGGGAGTCAAAAGAGGGAATGGGCATGGAAACTGAATTATCAGTGTTAACAAGGATAGGGATGTAATATCTTTGCAGCCTGAATGGTCTGGAATGGTAATTGGTAAGGTGCCCTTGTAGTCATTGAATCTTTTGTAAGTTTTTCAATCTCAGAATCCTTTAAAGTGGCAACTTCTCTGGCATCACTTATAGTGATTTTTTTCCCCCTCAAATCTTCTAAATTCTTAACATCATTGTAAGCCTGCCAATGTGCAATCTACTAGTGCTTGTTTATGCCAAGACCTCCAGCATATGTATGCTTATTCTATCAGTAATCAGTAATATGACTAACTAATACAGGAAAAAGCAAGTCATTTATGACCACTTATTTTTGTCTCCTGAACAACAGAACAGCAGCCACTCAGGGCCTTGGCTTCTGCCATGGTAGAAACTGATGTCAGCACCTTTTCTGACATGGGCTTTTAGAGTAGCTTAGTGCTTTGAAGCGTGAATCATGGATGTGCTAGTCTGGAGTGCAGCAGCAGTGACTCTATTCCTGCCAGGACAGTGCTGCCGGAGAGGATATGCCAATATAAGCCTAGTTTGTGCTGGTCAGATGGGCTTGAAGATAACCTAACAGGGAACTGTGCAAGTATAGCTGATATGCCCTGTTTCTCTGAAGCTCTTTTTGATCCACCCGTGCCATGTCCGTTCAGCCCCTTTTTCTTTCACCTGTTCATGTCAGCACTTTCAGCAGAGAAGTCTTTGCACAGTGACCTGGATGTGGTTGGGGAAGATAAGAGGGCTATTCATGGGCAGGCACTTGACAGGATGCTTAGTCTTGTGGCCATCCGTGGTCTGGAAGGAAGGAGACCAGGCTGAGTTGGTATTTGACATGTGAAATTGTGCCTCCATTTCTTTCCCTCCTAGCTTTGTCCATCTAGTTTGTTCACACTGGAAGCAGCTTGGGTCAGAGACTGTTTCTTTCAGCATACAGCTCCAGGCATGATGAGCTTGACTTTGCTTGGAGCCTCAGGGAATTGCTGTAGAACAAAAAGCCCTGGGAGGGCTACAGGTTGGGATGAAAGAGGCACAAAAGAGAGAGAATCTGAGAGGCAGTGTGTGGAGGACGACACCATGGGAAGGACAGGGCCATAGGATGTCAGAGTGTCTGCGAGGGTCAGAACAACTTTCCAGAGCAAACCAGGAGCACATGCCATGAAGGGAGCAGGGTGGTGATGATGGTCTCTGAGGTAGGGATGCTGGGTAGGGAGGGACTGGGCCATTGGCTCATGGGCTGGGGACAGGCCCTAGGAGCACTGTCATGCATCAGCAGGGTAGAGATGAAGGGAGAAATGGATCCACTTCGAGAAACTGTTGTTTTCAGACTCTTTGAATCAGAATTCACTGCATATTTCTTAGCCCCCATCACGCCTTCTTTTTTCATGTCTTTTCAACCCTTATCCTCCTTCCTCCTGTTTCTTTTCTCTTTCAGGACTTTCTCTTCTCCTGAATCGATAGCTTAGAAAAGCCTCTGTATTTGGGATCAAAGAGTCCAGAGACCTTATTGCCAAAAGCTGAAGAACTTCTCATGGGTTTTGCTTCCTAACCTGACCGAGTCTGACCTTCTGTGGGTCTCCCTTTTCACTGGTGATCAGAGATAACAGCAGTTTTTCCTTGGGCAGGGAGGGAAGTCCCAAGGGAAGAGGGAGAAGAAGAATTTGGGGGGCTGGGAAGTGTGGGGTAAGCATATGGCCCCCTAATCATAGTCGGTATTTATGACTAAAGAAATAAACATCAGTACAATGCCAATTTCTAACTCTGTTTAAAAATCCTGAGGGGAAAGTATCAATATTTGTTGAATAAGAGTGGGGAAAAAATAATAATTGGGAATCTATTTAATTTTGACTTTTTTAAAATTACTTGTACTAAATGAGAAAAGATTTCAAGAAATAATACTCTTAAAACTATAAAAAAAATTACTTGACAGGATCCTTTTAAACTTACCAGTGACAGGATGATTGCAAATGTATATCAAACAGCTGCTTTCAGATGCAGGTAAGCTGCTATTGAAAAGAGATTTAATCCTAACTGTTTATGCCTGCTTTTGATGATAGTGCAGTTGAGTATTGTGTTATTTAATAATGCATTCAAGCACCTGTTTAGAGAAGGTATATTCCACTATAGTCCAAAATGAAAACAGCCCCATTACTTGTCAGAGTTTCATTCATAATTCTTGTATCATGCTCTGATTAGAGTATACATTGAACCTCAGATGAGCATTACCTAAGGCACACCGAGTTAAATGTGCTGTATAAACCAGGCACAAACCACAAAGCTACCTTTAACTTGCACAAAACAGCAAGCAGAAATTGATTAAAATATGCATTCTACTAATATAACGGCTGATCTCAATATAGAAATTAATTAATGCTAATAGTACACAATCAAAACTGCTTTTAGAAATCTTCTTAGAACATTAACTGAAATGTTCATCTTTTTAATGCATTTGACTGAACCTCTGAGACTAAAAGCTTTGCTTCTTCCATGCAAATGTGAAAAAAAATCACAGCCTGAATTTTCAAGTGGTTATTTTATAGCAACCTCCCCCAGCCATTTGCTTTTGGATTTCTTGTTAACCTGAGCCTGGTCCCAGGCCATGTGTGAGGTTGTACTATTAGCTACTACAGATTAAGGTGGCAGCCCTGGGAATCGAGGCCAATAACATATGCAGATTGAGCCAAGGAGCAGAGAAGGAGATAACTAAATGAAAAAAAGGGGAAAGGGTATTGCGTTAAAAGAGGCAGCTCAGCTATATCTATGCTTATGGCTCGCAGTTATTCAGAATGCAAGGTACAAATGTTTGCGAAAAAAACTCCAGTGCGCTCTCTCGCTCACACTCCTAGCTTTTCCATTGCTTTTTCTTTTTTAATGTTTGGGCAAGACATCTCTTTATTGAGATGAATTTTCCTTAGCCATTTCCAAAATGTAAAACTTTAAAGAGCCAGTGCCATGGGCACAGCAAGGATCGAATCCTGTGGCTCCCACAGGATCTTGTGGGAGGCGCCTTGGACTGACCTTGGACTTTGAGGCTCCAGCACAAGAATTCCCTTTGGACAATGGCAATTCTGCCAGTGTCATTGGTGCATATCTCTGGAAATCTCAGAATAGAAAAATGCTTTCAATCTGGAGGACAGGTTGTTTAATAATATAAATTTTTGTATGTATTATATGCACATACACACACATGCAAGCATACACATACATGCACACACATATACAAGCTTATAATTCACAAGTATCGGGTTACTTCCTTTTTCCTTCTTGCTATTTGTCCCCTCTCCTTCCTGTTTATCTGTCTTCTCTCCATTTTTCTTCTGTTTCTCAGAATCCACCTCCCACTTTAACCCCTTCGGAATTTCAGGGCCTCGTTTCTCCTTATTTCCCCAGATACCTCTGCTCTTTCTAAAAATCCAGATAGTCTTAAAAGCCAAAATGTCTGGCCTCAGAGATGTACTATCAAAACTCACAGAGACAGCACCAGTTCAAATTGGAAAATAATTTTGTCTGGATCTTAACTGCCAAGAGCTCCAACAGCTGTTCAGAGGAACCTGGTATCTTGACGTACTTGCTTTTTCACAGTTCCAACACTCCATCAGATTTTTCCTGTGTATTTTTGTAGCAGTTTGTATTGATGCAATTTGATGACATCATTTTAAAATTTCCTCCACAGAATTATATAGAAATAAGCAAACTCTTTGCTTGTTGATTTGCTCAACAGTTCCAGAAAGCAGGAAAACGGTTCAGTTTTCAGCTCTTATATAAGCTGGAGATCGTTGCTTACACTCCTCCTTTACCAGCTTCTCCTCTTTAGAGGACAGGAACACTACTGGTTTCTACTTGCTCCATCTCAGTTTCGTAGAACCACTTTTGGTTAAATTCATCTTTCCTCTGAGGAAATTCATCTCCCACCCCTCCAAACCTCCTCTCCTTTTTCTACACAAGATTAGTTAAAAACCAGCCAGGGAACAATATCGTCAGCATCACAGTGACTAATTGGCTATCTTTGCTTTGGAAACATATTTTGCTGCTTTATACTTTCCTTACAGTTACAGTGAGTTGCCATTGTTCCCTTATAGCCTTTCAGCGACCTGGGCCATCTGAACCGTGAATATCTGTCACTGCTGTCAGATCCAAAGTGCTGTTCCTCCATGGAGAACTACTCTCAAGGCAGTCCCTGATGCTGTTCCTCCTAGCTTTTTTCCTGTCTTCATACTTTTCAGCAACTAAAACATTAATATATAGAAACATTTAATCATAAGCCAGGTGAGAACTAACTAGACCTTTTTTTATTTGCATTTTTTCTAAGTTTCAAAGACAATTTAACATTGCAGAATCTGAACAGATGACTTAGAGACATAATTAATGGGAATATTAGACAATTAAAATCAAACTCTTAATGTAATTTGAACAAAATGTTCATTTACCCTGCCAAATCCAGTGAATAGTTACAGGTTTTGAGAGCACGGATGGATATGTGGTAAGCTATCTGACTCCTGGATAGCTAGAGATATCAACAAACTACTTAGAAAGACATAGATAACTAGACCAATGGTATACTCGGGGCAAAATGATCCTGAAAGGAAAAAAGCTTTCTTTCAAATATATTTACTGTCACTCATTAGAGAGATTGCTAATCATTATAGAATTATCTATAAGAAAATACAATCCATGATTATGTTATGGATTAATATAATCCAGTTTCTAACTGATGAATTATTCATAGTCCTGAGAAAGGAGAAGTCCTTTTCACTATTTCTGGGTAGAGGAGAGATAAGGTTATAGTTGGTAAACTTGGCTAAAAGTTTGATGGAAGTACAATACGAAGAGGGTGAGCAACAAGTCTTCAGGCTCTGGCCTGAATTGTTTGGAGAACTGGTGGAATATCCAGTAAGATTCCTAACAGCCTTAAGCAAGATTTCTAATAAATACTTCTGTTTGAAGAAAAACTCACTGCTTCAGAAGGATTACCTAAAAACAACACTCATCCATTCGAGCTAACTTTTGCTAAAAGTGGACCCATGTACAATTTGGCTCTCTTGAAACTTTTCCTTGGTCATATCGTATCAAATTACATAAAATCTAATGTAAGGATGGACATTCTGGAAAAAATCTAAGATCTACTAAATCTAGTCTTTGATAATAGCCTATAATAGATGTTTAAAGAAAGGATATCAGAAGAAAGCATTCTCCAACATACTCTCCCAGCTTCTGGTATTATGATTCTGAACTGAATATGACATCTGATATTCTTTGAGAAACTTTTCTTTCATGATTTTTCCCAATTGTTCTTTGAATCTATTTATATTTTTAGCATCCATTGTGACAATGAATGCCACAGTTTCATTATGTGTTATCTCAAAAAGTACTTCCTTTGGTTTGTTTTAAATCTGACACTTGATGATTTCAGACTGACAATCCAAATTACTTTGTCATCTTTTTTCTTAATTGTAATAGCTAATATAGGACTCATCATTAGGTATCCAGACTTAAGATTGTTTTCCTTTGTATAGATTTGCGTTTGAATTTTATCTGCCACTCAGCTATTCAACAGTGAATTCTTCTCCTCTAACTTAACTCTCTGAATGCCACATATCTATTCTAAGCTATATCTACTTTGTGCAGGCATCTAGGAGAAGCAGTATGAGTCATTGTCTGAAAACACTTTGCCATGTTCATTGCCTATAGCATTTCCATTGATTTATTTCTCCATAAGTCAACTAATCCTGTTTTGTTTTTGTTTTCCCCAATATTTCCAACCACTTTGCTCAGTAGAGAAATCAGACTTACTACTCTACAGCTTGCTGGGTTTGCTTCCCCACTCCCAAATGCTTTTAAAAATTGGCATCATATTTCCCACCTCTATTCCTTTGGTACTGAGGCCAATTTAAGTGCTAGGTTACACACCACAGTGAGTAGTTTGGCAATTTCATATTTGAGTTCCTTTAGAGCTCTTGCATGAATACTGTCTGGTCCTAATGATTTGTCACTATTCATTTTATTGATTTGTTCTTAAACCTCTTCTACTGACACTTCAATTTAAGACAGTTCCTGAGATCTGTCCCCCTGTAAAGAATGATTCCAGTGTGGAAACACCCCTAAGATCCTCTGTAGTGAACACCGATGCAAAGAATTCGTTTAGCTTTTCTGACATGGGCTTATCTTTCTTCAGTGCTCCTTTTACACCTGTAGGCCTGACAGGCTCCCTGGCAGGTTTCCTGCTCCTGATGTATTTGAAAAAAAGTTTTGATTATTATGCCTTCAACAAGTTATTCTTCAAAATTTTGTATCTCCTGCCTTCTTGTGGTTCTGTGTTTAGACTGTTAGTTTGTATTCCTTTCCATTTTCCTTAGCCAGAAAACATAGCATGAGACACAAAAGTAGAGAAAGCAAACAAGTAGGTTATTGGTGATAACACAAGAAAGACAAAGTTACAAAAATACAGGAGTGCGAACTATTCTTAATCAGAAACACCATCAGATGTCATTGTTTGCCTGGTCTTCTTTAGACAGCAGAGACATGAATTTTACTAAAGAGTTAGAACCATTACTAACAATTATTTGGCAGATTCCTTAAGATTCTCAGAAATATTTATGTTCGTTTCTAGTTTAAGTGCTTTGATCAAGTTTGAGAAAAGTCCCACAGTATTAGCTATATCCACCACTTGGTGGAAAAGCCATGGCAAAGGGCAGGAATACTTTTCATGTGTATTTTAACAGAAAACAAAGCAATTTAAAAATGCACAGCTGTTACAATGAGCCTTATAATTTTACTGGTTGCAAACTATTTTTTGGCTGTCTTCTAATATTCTTATCTAGCTTTCAGCTCAGATTGACGATTGCATTTAAATGTTGTAACTTCCAGTTCATTGTCCCCCCTAGTTTTTCGATAATATCAGTATCTTTTTCTCCTCTCTTTCTTTCTCCTCAAAATCTGAATTCCATCAACTATACAATAGCACATATAAAGGAAGGGCTACTGCAGATAAGGCTGTTATCTGTTTGCTAATGCAGTGACATAAAGGTTGCAAAAAAAGTGCAATCAAGAAGTATAAAAGGAAGAAGGAAGATTGAGGAAAAGGTAAACATGGGTTCCCATGGACAGAACTCACTTACAGTAAATATTTAGGAGTGATCAAGGAATTTGGAAGAGGAGGAGAAAATACAAGAGAAGAGACTAAAAACTGGTGTTTCCCAGGGATACTGCCCATACTGCTCAGAAAGCTCATTATGAGCCTAGGCTAAAGTCAAGGGCCCAGGACAAAGCAGTTGGGCACAGGAATAAAGAAATGTGGCTCTATTTCTCCTTCCTCTTCTTTTCCTTTACTCAGCTTAGAAAAGAACTATCAAATAGTCTGCACTAGAAACCACGTCTTTAACACTGAATCTGGAACAACACTAGGAAGAAATTATTGGAAAAGTTTGTAAGGGAAAGCTCTCTTTTCTCAGCGTGCCTTCTCCTCTGTGTAACCTCTCCCCTTCCTGATATCCAGCAGCCTTTTAATTTTTATTTATTTATTTATTTGACTAGGAGGCCTTTCTGTGAGGCATCAAAAACCTACAATTTCCAAATTTCTGTTTTGTTTGTAATGGACAGAATTTGTTGTTTGCAGCTATCTGCCATATTTAAAACTTGAAAGAAAATAATCCCTTTCTTTTTCTGTTACTAGTCCAGCAACAAATAGCAGCCACGTAAGTCATATTCTTGTAATATCTTTGCTTGTGCAAATTGCTTGACTTTGTGCTTAGTCTAATTGATTTTAATGGGACTAATTATGTCAAGGAGGTGTTCTCACTTGTCAAAAGTTTGAAGAATTAGGTTTTTGAATAGCATTAAGTAGCAATACCCTATTTTGAACACTTACCTGAGGCAGGACTGAGGATCATAATTAACAGTATATCTCCTGTTAACAGGCTAATGCAAAAAAGTTTTATTTCAGGCTTAGGTGTGTGACAAAGTTTTACTGTGTATAAGTATTGAAACTGGATTAATGTCTGTTCATTGCTGCCTAGATTATGTCTTTTTGAACTTGGAATAAGTGGTGGAAGGTTCTATTTAAGAAACCTGTCATTTCAGTCTATCAGAGGTTTCCAAGTATTTCTCTAGTCATCACAGGGAGCAAAAAGAAAGACATTTTCATGGTAGACTAACTGTCCTGGGAGGACTCCGTTTGGTGAAAATATTGGGCCTTGCCTAACAAAGTAATCAGAATATAAATTAGAACTAAAGGCTCTTTCTATTTTATTTGTGATTTGCTGTGAGCTAAACTGTTTTTTCAGTTCGTCTTTGAAAAACATGCAACTTTCTTGCATAGAAAGGAAGAATCTTTACAGCGTTCTGCAGAAAGAGGCGCAGATGGTGGGGAGAGGTGCCAGCTAAGGCGATGCTCCAGCTCACGTGACCTGGTCTCGGCCACACAGCTGTGCAGAACTCTCCATCCAGAAGGCATCAGGATCTGGGCCTGAGAAAGGCTAAGCAGGATATCAGTATCTTTTCATGTGAAGAGGGAAAAAGGGGGAGAATCATTCACAAGTGTCTTTTTATGCTACTTTTGCAGTATAAAATTATAAATTCACAGTTAGTGTTCAGATGATCAAAGTGCCTGTTGATGTTTCTATCTTAAGTTGTGGGTGTTCTCCACTGTGGCAGATCAGATCCTTTGGAGCTTAGTGTTTGTGGTGCATTCAAATAATTAAGGACTAGAATTCATATGTGATCATCAAGCTTCTTTAATTTTATTTATTTATTTTATTTGAGAAACTAATGAACCGGTTGGAAGAGTAGAAAAAAAGTATATGTAGGTATATCATTGTTGGCCCGGTACTGGCTGAAGTTTCCAGAATACTTTAATTTTACTGCAGATGTTTCCATATAATGTGTGTTATCAGTGCTGTAATGTACAGTATGTATCAGTTGAGGATCAGTGTGTTTATAGGTCTCACAGTCAAGGGAGTCAAGCTTGTGTGTTCTGCACTATAATATATTCTGCTTTGCTTCTTCATCTCAGATACAACACAGTGTCTGGTGATATCATGGTGTAGCAAGTAGAAGGTTCAGTGAGTTGGACATCTTAGCTTGAGATTTTACTGTTGGCTGTTCTTCTTGTTTATACACAAGTTACTCTCTTTAACAAGCTGCAGAATCACTAAAATTAGTGTATCAGATCACTTGAAAATCCCCTACTAACACGCTTGTTCATGCTAGTGTGACATTCTCAGTAACAGTAATGTATGTCTGATGACTTTACTGCAACATTTAGTCTGGATTTCCTGCTTATCTGCACTGTGTCAGTGTTCTACACCGAATATAAATACATGCCTCTGAAATCAGTTTTCAGAAATCCCAAAATAATGTTAATTGGACTACTGAATAGGTTCATTTTTATTTACTAAAGTTTGTTATTTGATTATTGAAAACTAACACCTGTGAAGTTGTAGCAAAATCCCTGCAGAAATAATGGTCGATATATTATGCACCTGGATTTACACATCAGCAACCTATTTTACATAGCTTTTGTCTAATTCATAATCCCATGTAATTTAAAATAATTAATGAGCCCCTGCCTGGGGTATGTCTATTAGGCTTTTGAAGTCTAAGTTGGCCAGCTTGTGATAGGATGCCTAGAGAGGCCAGCTCTCCTAGCTGCTCCCTGCACCATCAGAGGGAGGAGGTCCCACTCCAGCATATGGCAAGGCAGAAGAGCACACCTTCACCTCTGTCTGCTCAGAGTGATGCAGCTTGTGAGCTCTGTGTAAGGCACTCAGAAAAATGCAACGGCCTTTGCAGTACCAAACATGTTTAGGGTGGGGTGGAGAGTGTAACCTTCAAATGAAGAAAGAGCAGGGTTAGGCAGATGGGAGAGGAGCACCTCTAGTGACTCCACCACAATTTGGGAGAAGTTGTCCATGGCAGCTGTTACAGTTGGATGATATGATACCCAATGCAATGGAGCCCTGATACTGACTGGGACATTTGAGTGCCACTGCAAAACAAATAAGGATGGTTGTCATAATACTACATATATATTGTATATTGATGCTCTGAATTTTACAGTAGGCTCAGCAACATCTGATCGACTTTCTCTGAAGAGTTCAGTAAATTTCTCTGAGTCAGTAGGTAGCCATGGTAATGACAGGGATGTTAGTAACCCACCTCAGGCCTGGACAGTGGTCACCTAATTGCAGAGGGGTAAATACAAACACTTTCTAACAGAAGAAAGTTAATAGCTGCACTGCATTTTCAGAAAGTTATCTTAGCTGATTTATAGACTTGTACTCAGGACAAGCTTTTCATCTGCTCTCATCAGCAAAGCCAAGTTATCCTAATGGAGGCCACCAGCAGGCTGAGAAGGGAAAGAATTTAAAAGTGTGGGAGAAATGGATGTCAAAATCTGTTTAAGACAATATGAAAAACTGCTCACGTACGTACAAATAGGTGAAAATACTTTTTCAGCTTTATTTACCTGAGAATGAATTTCGTTTTGAAGAGGCCTTTATGTCGTTTCAGGCAACGCACCTAAGATATAAGCAATTTTCAACAAGAGTACTACACATTTGTCTTTATAACAATTTGTATGTAACAGCTTTTATGCAAATGACACTAAAGTGGCACCTTTTTTCTAAATTGGACATTTTTATGGTTATAATTTTCTTCTGTAATAACAGCAAAAAAATGCCTGTCCCAGTGGAGTTGAGCGTTTCATCTCTAGCGCTGTTTTGTGAAGTTGGAATGACAAGTTTCTTTCATTTACGCGAAGAATGACAAAAAAAAGTATTTTTTGTCATTCTTGTCTGACTTGGTTGAGGCAGTTACACTTGGAAGCAGCACAGTCCCCTGACACCAAGCTCTTCTCTGCCTGTAAGAATGGTCTCATAAAATCATAATAAAACTTAAAGGAACTAAAAAATATTGCATTCTCTCTGTTTCTGCTCTTTGAAGGACATAAATTACTTTGTTGGTTTAGATAGTTGTTGCTTTGGTTTGGTGTTTGGCATTCGTGCCCACTCGTTCTCCAGATATCAGACAGGTGACTTTTACAGGCTGTGGTCATGGGTGTAATTAACTACAATACAAGAGAACTTATATATTTCATGCAAACATCCCAAGGCATTAACAGAATAAACCAAGTAAAATAGATTATTGTTGCTTAATTGACTAAGAAGTTCTACAACAACAATGTAAGAAGTGTGAGTCTTTAACAATGATTAAAATCTATCCTAGTTACCAATTAATTAGTGAGCTGTAATGAAAAAACTTCATGAGAGATGATTTTACCCCACAAAATGATAGGTTAAAAGACCTTATTTGAAGCATATAGTTAGGTTAACAAATGAAATTTAAAGTTGAAGTCAGGCTGTTCATCTCATAAAATAAAATCTCATAAATTGCAAATAATTGTACTATTTAATAATAATGCTACAAATATTTGTTTTAATGTGAACAGCCAGTAAATGCTAAAAAGCCTTATTTCTTTCAAGTTTAATCCAAATCTATTTTTCACCTCTCTTTCCATAGTGATGATTTTAATTCCTACTACTCCAGTACTACCAGAGTGAATCCTAAGCCCATTGGCTTAGGTAGCTAACGCTAGCTTAGAAAGCACATATATATGTGAATGCAGCACCTCCTTTAGAAGCTATCTGACTGGCCCAGCCTGGACCCACAAACCATAAGCTTCTCCATACATAAGCTTAGGGCCACTGTGGAAACAAGCTCAAGTGTTGTTGACACACTGAATCCTCCAGTGACAGTTATACTGTTCCTGTGAAATGACCCCCCCACCATCTCCAGTGAAGACTATAGCATTCTATAGTGTATAGAAACATGGTTATATCCCTTCCTTAAACGGGAGCAAAACAAGATACCTACTCAAGATACTATGTGTCAGCCATTACACATCAATTCAACATGTTGAGGAATTGAGTTGTTCCCTGCATAGCTCATCCTCCTATGCAAATGGGCGAAACAACCAGCGTGCTGCAGCTTGGACTAAAGAAGGGAGGCCTCCTCGTCGCCAAACAGCGCGTGCTTTAGGAGTAATGCAGCATCAGCTGCCATGTTCTAAGACAAAATCTGGCCATAACTTTTAGTCTTCCCATATTTACAATTAACCAGACTGAGTCAAGTAGGGCTGTGACTGAGGAAGCGACTCATTGTGTTTCTAGAGAGTAAATGGAAATAACTCATTTGGTGGCTTCATGTTCCAAACAGCAGAATCCACAGCAGACTTCTTCATTCTGTGCTTCTGAAGATTGGAGTGAGTTTATTGGAGCCTAATGTTATCGACCATTTTTCTCCAAACAAATTTTGAATCAAATTAAGTAAACCACAAAACACTCAGTCTTTCCCTTAAAGATAGTCCTTATTTTCATATGTGTTACTCCTTTGTTAGAATTTACTTGGGTAGCTGTCTTTCACATCTCTTGTTGGTTGCTACAGCTAATTGAATGGGACGCTGTCCCACCCACATTCTGTTCTTCTCCTCGCTGAGAATCTTTCATCCGTATTTATGAGAACAGCATTGTGTCTGTCTCGTCCCATTTAAACAGTAAGAACATTAGGAATTGTCAATGGGAGAAACTCTTCTGTTTTACTCACCTTGGTAACATTGCTATTGCTGATCTACATTAAACCATAGAAGTTCTGTTGATCTTTCATGGGCATGTCTGAGTTTGAATTTTATTTTTGTGGAGGGTTTGGCTTTGTTTTTAGAGGCTATGGAGGCTAAATTTAGAGGCTAAATTTATCCTGTATTTGGCTCAAGATAAAAAGAAATCAAAGATTTATTTTCCAACTAAGAAATTATTTCTTCCTCCTTTTTCATCAGCACTCCCCCAAGCTCTTCACACAAGATGAGATGGAGAAGTTGTATGTTGAGATTGCTGGGATACAAAGTAAGACTTCTGACTCTGAACATATTTCTACAGCTTCATCCTGACAAGTCAATGCAGTGCAGTTTGGCAGCTGGCTGACAAACGGAACTCAAAATAGGACCACAGATAGAATAAAATTCTTGGTGTTTTGGAGAAAGGAGATCAGAGTTCACTCTTCCTGTAGCCCAACCAAAGTAACACATTGCTTGTAGATTGCCTGTATTTGGCACCTGTCTGACATCTTGATTTTAAATATTCTGTGGATGCCAATGCAATTGTCCTACAAAGGCAAGACATGGATGCTGATCTTTTCTCCAAAAAGGCCAAACAGTCAGTGACATCATTTTGCTTTTGTTGAGCCTATGAAAATGGCACAGATTCTTACACTTCCATTGCAAGAGGTAAAGTTATCTGAAACAATCCTTATGTAGTTTGGACCCATAAGTCACTCGATATTTATGGCACTTCGTAGAGCTAATCCTAATTATTGCACTGATGAAATGAAAGGTCAAGTTCAGCACAAGTTTTTTCAATGCCTATAGCCACAAATGATTTACATTAGCAATACTAAGTGTTCTCTGTCCACTCAACAAATTCTGTCTTTGAAGTTCCTATACTTTGCATCATACTTTTTCATTTCAGATATACGTATAACAACTGAACTGTGAGAGTCGAGCGACTTGAGGCATGTTATAATTCCAACAGGGATGAGCTTTAGAGCAATTAAAGCAGTAGTGTGTATGCAAAAGGAATTTTCTGAGAATGACTTGGGGGAGGAGTTGATGACATTAATATTAGAATGTTAACCCTGAAATTATGTTTATAAACCCCATAAAAAGCCCTATCCAGAAGCATTTAACACTCCTAAGGAAGGATCCTGGAAAACTCCTATCTGCTGTACCAAGAATAGAAAATGAATCATTGGGGATACACTTGAGTAGGTGAAATGGTTTGTATGTTTGGGGCCCTTCCACAGAATTCATGTCTTAGCTTTAGTCATTTGGATTACTTAAATCATTTCTCGGTCCACCATCTAATTTATAAATATCTGCTTATGAAAAAGCACTTCTGGTATTATTGAGGGCTTTTTATGCATTATTTACATTTTAGAAGCATGGATGTCTTTTTCTCAGCATAGTATTAATTAATAAATACTTTGTGCATTTAATAGCCTCTTTCATCTGAAGACCTCAAAGCATCTCTAGGCTTTTACAAGTGGGCAAACTGAGGCAGATTACTAGGCTGCATTTTCAAGGTCATTCTGTATGTTCCTGGCTGAGCTAGTAGTGGATACCCTTGTGCTTTGACTATGAATCCCTAAACCAAACTCCCTGGTTCATTACACTGCATGAGCAACTCTGTGTATACTATTAGATTATTAATGTTCTGACAATCTAATGGTTTACTTAGTTTGATGTACCTTTAGGGCTTTATAATTAAGGAAATATGTGTTAATGTTAATATTGAAAAATACTTTTTGTTATCAAATATGCAGTGGAATCAGGTTAACAAATGCCTGCTTTTCTGTCCCTGAAACCTTGTGATGAAAACAGTTGATGTAAGGGTATTGAACCAAAAGGCCAATTTCACAAAAAAGATTTTTTTCTACCTCTTCTAAATAAAATGTCAGAAAGACTTTGAAGCTCTGCAACCTCACTAAATCAGCAGGGATAGAAAAGAACCCAACTTTTAAAGAAGATTTTTTTTTCTTTTAATTTTGAAAGGCCTAATCAACTCAGACCTAATTCACATTTAAATTAAGGCCTCTTTATGCTTTTCTGACAACATAAAGCAACCTGTCCCCCAAAGTATAAATAAATTTAAAGAATTTAGGAGAAATGTATTGCTTCAATGTTACCCCTTGCTATATTGCTCATTACTTTAATTCAGTAGGAAAACAAAAGAAATGTGAGCTCTTCTGATAGTGTTTTTAGCTTCACGTGCCATATTTGCCTCTGCCTAAAAGGCTTTTTTGGTTCAACCTCAGCTATCTGTAGTGATCATTGCATCATGAATAACCAAATGAGATTACCCAACTGTATCCAGGTCCAGTTGTCCTATTATTGTCTACAGGAAAAAGTATCCTTTGGTTGTAGACCACTTTTATCGTCTGCTACCACATCACTGCAAGCCTATCACCATAAAACCACTTTAAATCCTTCTTCTTGCTTTGAAAAACAGGATGTTTTGTATCTATTTTTGTTTATCTGTTGTCTATCTGTAGCATGCATGATACCTCACTGTTCCTGTCATACTGGTGTGTTTTGTGCTTATTTAATTATGAAAATCACATGGTGATTACAGAGCCTTCATGTGCAAATCAGAAAACATGATGCACACAGTTACACACAGATATTCACTGTGCTCACCAGTCACTGCAGGATCCCAGAAAGAAGGTTCACAATTCCCCTAACAACAAAGTTATTTCTTGGAAGTGTTCATTTCTTATAGCAATGTATTAGATGAGGCAGGGGCCAGATCCTGATCTCTCTTGTTTGGGTGTAAATTAGGAACAGCTCCTCTGAGATCAGCACAGGTAGTCTGAATAGGCAGCTGAGATCAGAATCCGGCTTGGGAACTTTGCATAGTCACTATTAAATTTGGAAAAGGGAACCCCTGTCTGTCTCAATTTCTCAAGTGCTATCTGTCTGTTACCAGGCACACACACATTAATTGTGTGTTTTAAAACTTTGTTTAGTTGAACCTGTCATCCTAGGCTAAAATTGTGTGACCTAACTTGTAGTAGCTTTTGCAGTGAAGGTATCATTTACTGTTGAGTATATTTTACTGTGCTGTTATAGATCTTTTCACTCAACCAGCTGTCTAACATGTTGAATAGTCTTTCATCTTGTCAAACACTTCCATTCCCCTTTCTACAGCTTTCTCAGCCAACATGTACACACCTAATCAATCTAATGCCACTGTCTCCAGACTTTAAAACCAAAAGCACTGCCCAAACTACTTTTTTAAAGAGACAGTCATCCCTTTCCAGTAAATTCATCATGAAGAGGACTGATAAATCGTTAAATGAGAAAAAACACTTCTCTGAAACTGTTACTCTAGGTCCAGCCTTAGAGCTCCAGTTCACTCACTGAATCTGTCATTCAGTAAAGGCTGTTGGGGGCTTCCCTTCACACTGATCATGTATATGTTAATGTAATTTAATTTAACAAATACCTTACCCATGGAACTAAGCTTAAATCCTCTTGCCTTTGCTTACATATACTTTTTTTTTTTTTTCCATTTTTAGGCAAACAAGATTAGTCTGCCTCAATCTGTTGAATGCTGTTTTTTTTTCCCTTAGCTTTCATCAATGGGAACTCCATTAGTAGATTGATATTTACATCATGTAAGAGGCAGGTGCAAAACCCTACTGTCATTGCTTTCAGGTGGCTCCTACTATGTGATATAGTATATACCTTATATGGCAAGGAGTATTCATTAGGGTTGCTTTTATTTTTATTACTTTTATTTTTATTAGATATATTACCTCCTGAGACTGTATGAAGTGAACCATGTCACTGGGTGAGATTACTGTTCAGTTAATAGCAGTTCTGAAATCAGTCAACTGGGAACGGGCTATGTTCCTCCGCAAGAACAACTAAAATAAATGTGTATATGTGAAGTGGGGGACAGGGTAGCTCTCTGAAGGAAAAGGTTTTCTGCTGTTGCTAGATTCTCTGGCAGAACATTTTTCAATTGCACACTCATTTCTATGTGCTTTTAGTTAAGAAAGATAACAACACCTGAAACAAACACTTTTATTGCTAGCAGGTACATATGAAATACAGAGGTCTGAACAAGCAGGTGGAGGTAGCTGCTTTGTATTTTCAGTCTGGTTTTGAATTACTAAGGATGGAGGGAGGTATAGACACTTCAACCTTTAAGCCCCTTTGACATTCACAAAGTGCTAAAAGTCAGCTGGGGTCTCAGCACTGACAAATTTGCATCTCTTTGAATATGACGCTTGAAAAGCCAAGCCGCTAGATTAAATTTTGCCATGGAGAAAATGAGAAAGCTTTCCATCTCCCAGGTCTACTGGGAGGATCTTTATGGTTGATTTAGTTTTTTTAAATAAATGTTTCTTCATGTGTTTTCTCTAGTTTGTGTCCAGCCTTCCTCTATCATGCATGCTGTAACTTCTGCCAGTTATATCAGCCCACAGTAAGTCAACCTGGGCAAAGTACAAGGTGAAAGAATATTTCAATCTAAACTGCGTATCCCTTCTGTGTTTTCTGATTAAAATTTGCAAGCAGACCCTGGAATAAACTATACCTGACATGACTTCTAAAATAATTTACACAGTTTATAAACCAGAGGCTAAATCCTGCAAACCCTCCTTATGCAATTTGCGTACAGAAGTGCTGCGGGTTTGCAGGAGTGGGCCTAGCTAGGTGGCTGAAACCTTACCTAAGAGGACAGCAGGCAGAATAATGATTACAGTGAACCCATAAAAATAATAAACTGATTGCCCACTGAACAAAACCTACTAAAGTATGAATTATCTAATGAGCTGCTGTGGTTCGGCCTGACTTGTCCTGCCTTCAGTCAGCAATGACACCACCGAGTCGCGGGCTTGGAGCAGGCGGGGTGAGGGTAGGCTTTGGCGCTGCGCTAGGCATGGAGTCGTTTCACCTAACGAAAATAAAACGGTGTACGCAGAGGCAACTGTTTCAAGGTTTATAGAAGTCTACAGTGGAGACTGTGTATTTATTCACTAAGTATTTATAGCAAATGCCTAATTTATAACCATCTCTCAAGAAAAAAACTTCTTACAGATGTTGAATGTAAACATTTTTTAAGGTTCATTGAAGAAATCCCCAGTACACTGCTGTTTTTCTTGTGTTATTAAAGCCTGATGCTTGAAAACGTACTAGATTTTACACAAAACACCTCTCTCTTGTATCTACATTTGCTACTAGAACAGTCTCTCTCTCTCCCTTTTTTTTTTTTTTTTTTTTTTTTTAATTTCTAAAGTAGAATAAACCTATTTCTTGAGCCAGGAGAGGAATCCCTCAATGTTTTACTTTACTCTCTCTTTGTTTCTTCAGTGTATGTGAGACGTATAGATAATGGAGTTCATATCCAGAGTCAGTAGGAGACATTGTGTGTGGAGATTTCTTTTTTTTTTCTGTACACAAAAATTGTTTGTAAGCTCTGTGAGCTGCTTAAGTTATGAAAAATCAAATATAACTACTTTTTCCTTTTTATTTTTATTTCCTTACTGGGTTTATAATTTTCTGGCAGATCACATTGCATTTGAACGGAATGTGATCTGTAGCTAGGACTTAGCAATATGTACTGCAGTTTTTAACTCAGTCGCTTGGGTTCCAATTTAGCCCAACATGTGTCTCTAGAAATAACTCAGGATAGCAGACTGATGATAAAGTTAGCAGAGGAAGAATAACACTGGAGACTGCCAGTACTGAAAAATCCAGTTATTAAATGTGTTTAAGCATCTGAGAAGCAGTCTAACTTTCTTAAAAAAAAAAAAAAAAGAAAAGAAAGAAAGAAAGAAGGAAAAGAAAAAAAAAGATAAGGAACCTGCCAGATGCTCCTGTTGACATTGAAGGAATGGTGAGGTGCTTGGGGCACTTTTTAAAGGAATTAAATGTAGCTGTCTCTGTCTAGCTAGAAGAAACTGATCCAGAGCATCTTCACGATCTTACTGTATTTGTCATGATATCAAGCTCTTATTCAGGTCTGTTTGCTTCAGCAGCATTTCAGTTGCAGATACAGAAGTTATTCTCTCTTCAGAAGTCGATATAACTCCTTTCCAGCAATCAAATAGCTTAATGCTTTCATATAAGCTTAATTTATTCACCCAAATTTTATCTCACCTTTCAGTGTCCATTACTTTTGATACTTTTCCTCTCTCAAGTCTGGTTCTTCACAGTGGTCAGCTCCTGTCCATGTGTGCTCTGCTCCTGCGCACGCTGAACCTCCATGTTCCTTCACGTCATTAGCTGCTCTCAGAAACCTGATCTAGATGTCAGCTTTTTCTTTTTGTTCAGGACCTCAGTCACCTCTGGGACTGTAGCCCCTGGATAGAAGTGGGCTGTGCCACGTGCATCATTCCTGAAGGAGGAAAAGCAGGTTGGCTCCACCCAGCTAAGCACCTCCACCGGACAGTAACATTTAGGTCTGCCTCAAATGTTTTGCCCCAGCGTGGAGCCAGCTGCTGCGGGATGATGACTAAACCCTGCCTCAGATTCAGCACAGCCTAGATGTTTTGTTCTGATTAGGCCCCTAACTCTGAGCAAGTCCCCTTCTCAGCTAGGATAATGACTTGGATGCTTTTTTTAGAGAAAGAAGAAAGTGAATGATCTGGGAACCTTTGAGAAAAGCACTTCAATACCTCATTTGAATAGAGTCTTATGTGATGTATTGGAGTTTCTAGGACAACTCCCTTACAAATGGATCATTACAGCAGTAAAAGCCAGTTTATTATTTAACCAATTCAGGCTGAGTGGAGACTGGAGAGTATTAGCACTCGCATTGATTGTAAGTAAGAGTCTAGTAATTAATGATCAGTTTTCAGCAGCAGTCTTATGGAGAGAGTGCAATGTTCCAAAATAGGTATGACTGAGGAGGAGGTGTTAACTGAATTCTGAATTAGCCTGAAGACAAGGGCAATGAAAAGCAAGCCATTCCCATAACCCATTGCCAATATTTTGTCCGCACATCACAAGTACTATTAAACAGTGAGTGGATTAAAGTAGCCTCTTTTGATCTGGATTGACACTATAGTGTTCAGCCCTAATATGCTGCTTATCCACAGTAGATCCCAGAATAGTTTACAGAAGAAGGCAGTTGCCTCAAAAGCCTCCTGACAGTTGCTGTGAGTGCTGATAAGTCAAATTAAGGGGTTGAAGTAACATCTCCGATAGCCAAAGGCTAGTGGGAATACACAGATACCAGTAAAAAAGCCCACCTTTGTCTTGGTCCTGGCATGGAGTCCTGGGCAGAAAGTGTTAGACTGCAATAGACACCTTTGCCTGCATTTGCTTAGTAAATAGCAGTTTTGAAAAAAAGTTTTTTTTGATTGCAGAATAGAGCGTTTTTGGTTATTTCTCATTTCTATGGTAAGATCTGTTTGATTTTTTTTTAATCTACATGCTGAATCCACATCTTCTAGATCCTTTTCCTCCTTAAAAATCCACTTCAAAATTATATTATAAGTGTAGAATGATATGGACACCCCTACAAACACCAGTGCACACATATAAACAGTGGAAAAGCATGGCTTGGAAACAATTCTTTACTACCCTTCACTCTGAGAGGATTTGCCAAATTCTGAAGCTCCGGGATTTACTGTGCTCACAATTTACACTTACCAAAAAGGGCATATTTGTTTATTTTAATGAAACCAGAGATTGATGAACATTGGCATGACTCCGTGGCCTCAAGATTTAGGAAACACTCCTTCCTCCTGCAAGATTGTAGTCTAAAGGGACACAAGCATTTAGCTTCACCCTATGTGAATATCACAACTGTCTTTCTATATTCCAGACTCTTTTATAGATTTGGGTTTTTTTATAATCCCCATAGTACAGGTCAAAAATAAATAATAACCCCCTTAGTAAATAATTAAAAAAAAATCTAATCCAATTAAACAACAACAAAAATCCCCCCAGATCATTTCATGCTTGAGCTCTTAACAATATTATATATTTTCTGTATTTGTCCTTCAGATGGCTTGGTCTTCAGAGTACTGGCTTAATTTCTGATTCATTCAGTGGAGAGTACATGGTCAGCATATAGCAAAAGAACACACAATAATACATAGATTTGTGATAGATGCAGAGACACACACTGCATATGCGCTTAAAAAGCTATGCATCTGACTGCATATGTATTTGCTCACGCACACAATCATGCATGTAAACAAACGAGGACAGACAAATGCATATGCAATGCTATCATCATAGTGTCCGTCTCAGGGTAATGCAAATTAATTATTTTTAAGGTAAAAAGGGATACCAACAATCTTAAATTAACTCTTTCCAAATAACAAAAATGTTACTATTAACATAGTATGTTTAAATCCAAATGGACAAGTGTATGTTCCCTTCTGCCCCTTTCTTTCTCTTCACTCACTCTGTCTCTGTCTCTCTCTCTCTCACTTTACCTTCCCAACGGCACTATTTTATTTCAGAAGAAAACTTATGAAAATTGTTGAAACACACACTACAAAGCATTTGCTTTTTTTTTTTCTCTCTCTTTTTTTTTTTTTTTTTATTTCAGCAGATAGCCCCCAAAAAAGGCAGGGATGTCAAAGGCTTCGAGTCCCCCCTTTGACATTCACGCAGTGCTGAGAGTCAGCCGGGGTCTCAGCTCTGACAAATTTGCATCTCTTTGAATGTGACGCTTGAAAAAAGCCGGAGCTGCTAGATTAAATTTTTTTTTTCCGTCGAGAAAATGAGAAAAGCCTCTATCTCTCCGCCGAGTCTACTGGGAAGATCTTTATTCTGATTCTTGTTAGAATTGTTTATCACCCTGACAGACCAGACTCGGACGAGATAAAGGCGCTGCTCCATCACGGGGCCTGACAGTGGTAGGACATGCAGAGAAATGAAAGGAGCAGGGGAAAATATTATTAATAGATGCCGACTTGATTTGCCTCTATGGCACGTCAAGGAAGGGAGGGAGGGGGGAGCCACGGCTTGATTGCAAGCCTATGAAGTTCTGTCCAAAAAAGAAGCTATTTTTCATTAAGTGATAGAAGGGCTTTTTTCATGTTCTTTCCTGAGGAGCTGATAACTTATGCAGTTTATTCTAACCCTGCTGATTTCTGTCAGGGAAAGAAAACTCCTGAAAGATGGCTCCAGCTCGTCCTTTTCCGAGAAGGAGGCTGCCTTGTCAGACATGGTAGCAAAGCATCCAAGCCCGGGCCGCGGCTCCCGCCGGCTCCCGTGTTTCCCACCGGGTATGCATGTGGCGGCGAGCACGGGGTGCGGGCAGGCAGCTTTACGTGCCCGTGGAAAACAGCACAACGTATGTACCGGCAAGTGCCTGCACGTGCGCGCACGCACGCTGCGTGTACTGGGTTTTTGTGTGTTTGCCCGTGAACCCAGAAACATTCTTTTCAATACTTAATGATTCTGCAGCTGGTAAAGACTTCTCCTATATGAGCATGTGCTGAATCTGAGAACTGGAGGCTGGATGTAAGCTTAGATCAGCCTCATTCAAAATGAACATTAAGAAATAGCCAGCTCCCTGCTATATCCTGTAAGGTCTTGCATGGAAATGGTACCAGCACTACCTAAGTCAGTCGTTCCCACTGGGATGCTGGCTCTGCTGGGACTCTGCCTCTCCTACGTGTTCTGTAGGAAGACTGCTTCAACATGATCATTATTACTATTAGGCTAGATATTTTTTTTTAAATCAGGTAAAGTAACAGTGAGAAATATCATTTGTGCACATCATGACCATATTATTGTTATTCTTGGACCTTT
Source organism: Rhea pennata (assembly GCF_028389875.1). Lineage (NCBI taxonomy): Eukaryota > Metazoa > Chordata > Aves > Rheiformes > Rheidae > Rhea > Rhea pennata. The sequence continues at coordinate 55,487,312 of NC_084667.1, forward strand.
CACAAATACAGCTCTATTTGGGCCATTCACTGCAATCATACTGTTGCATGAACACAGTTCCTTACTGTAATTTCCTTGTCCTTCTCCAGAGAGCACTGTGTTTGATCACTGATCCTTACTGAGCTTTGGAATTGGTTTTAATTAACTACAGGAGAAACACTTGCCCCAGGGCAACAGACATAGGTCTATTTATGTGAACCTGCATTTCTAGATCGCATCCTATAGGCTCCATCCTCCAAGGTGCTGAGCATCTCCTAAGAAGTTATGAATGCTGCTTGGCTCCCTCGGGTATCACGAGTTTGGGAGTGCTTAGCAACTCAAGGGAATTACTCTGCACTTTGCTGATGGAAAGGAGAATAGCTTTTTTCTGGAAAGCTCATGGATAGTTTGAGTGCTAGACAGGTCTCTTTCTTTTCCCCATTCAGATTTTTTCCTTTCTCTTTGCTAAGGCCAATAAATGCTTCTGAAATTCCAAATCTTTCCCATTTAAGTGATAATAAAAAGGGAATTACTGCTTACGCATGTGAAGAGTTAAAAAAATTGAATGTCACTAGGAACTGGTCTGCACAGTGACATGTCCATACAGTGCTAATCTTCATCTTCTATTCCTACTGCCATTTGTTTCTCTTGTTTACTGTATCATACATAGAGCTAAGGGGAAATTGCTTCATTTTTTCCCCCAAAGAGCTTGAAAGAGGCTTGAGGTATTCATCTATCTAATTAACTCTCTGTCTTGTCTCTCCTGTACACACTGCAGCATAGTCAAGTCTGGAACCGATTCATTTCCAAATTTAGATGAAGATAATGCGGGATGTCTGCTTGGGGGAAGTCCCGAAAGGTCCTGCTTGCATAGCAACAACCGTAGTAAATACTCAGCTGCTGAGGTTAGGAAAGATTTTTACTACAGGAAAGATTGTCAGGAAGCTTTCCGTTTCCCAAGATGATCTGGGCATCCTCATCCAACAAATTCATTGGTGTGTGGCAGGGGTGTACTATTTTGATGATCCACCTAGTTTCTCCTGGATGCTTGCTTTGATACACTGTAGATTTTCTCTGAAAGATCCAAGGTGCCATAGACTACTGGGAAGTGAGGTGTGCCTGGTGGTACAGTAGGATTAAGTACTGCACTGTGGCATAGTTAACTGTAAGCTAATAATTGCATGAGACTGGATATGATAACCCAGTTATCCAGCTGTCTGTTCCTTATTGCATTGCATGAGAATCCTCATGAAAATCAGTTCTTAGATTTAAAATTAAGCACATGTTTAACTACTTCTGAATGATACTTTAGTTATTATCGCATAATAGCAGTAATTAAATGAGAGGATGCTTGAGAACTTGACCAGGAGTATGGAGGGAGAGCACAGCCTCTCCTGAAAACATTCCAGGGAAAGCAGAGGGAATGTGTGGGCTGAGAAGGGTAAAGCAACCATTATCAGTAAAAATGCTGGTGTTCTGACCTGCAAAGAGAGGAGGTAGTGAAAATGTTCAACTTGTACCCTTTCTACATCACCTATTTTGTTTATTTACAGAGCTAAAGTCTGTGAATTCCTTGTGTGGGGGTGATTCCTTGTGGCTTCAGGGTCTACACAAACATTTTGAACAATGCTATTATTGGCTGTGTATGAGGACTCTTCTGGCAAAGCCTAGTGGCCAATTATAGAGAGAGCTCCATTTATTGCTCCATTTATAGTAAAACAATAGCGGTATCAGGTGAGCTCAGGATCGTGTTACAGTGGGTTCTGTACAGAGCACATGGTAAAAGACAGTCTACACACGTCAGACAGCCAAAGGACGGGAGAAAAGAGGTCTAATGACTACCTTTGTGTAGCTCAGGATCTGAAGGCTATTGATACTGAGTGACCCCGGATGACACGGAGAGCTGAACTGAGATCTTTTGTGCTGGTTCAGTTTCTTAACCTCAGTCCAGCCCAGGGTGGGCTCAGACCTGTTCTGGCTGAGCCACACTTACTATATCAGGTTCCACTGTAATACAGACATGCAAAGCAATTTAAAAGGGCCCCATTTTTTATGACTACAGCTAATTCACCCAAGTTCTGTGAGAAAGCATCATGACCTATGTAGGGATTTGCCTCTTTTTTTCCAGTGACATTTGTTTATATTGCTCCAGTGAGAAAGAGGGATATTCTTAATGTAACTTTGAGAGAGGCAGCTGAGTTATGCATCCCCAAAGTCCTCCATTTGCATAGTTTTTGAAAGTGAATATATTGGCAGGCATTTTCTTTATTCAGCCATGGTTTTGGCACATGCCAAGTACAGAGGCTGAGTGAGCATCATACAGCAATTTAAACTGAGAAAACAGATGTGGTTTTGCATTTTGGTGTATGTGGAGTTTCAAGCTACCATGAAAATATCTTTGGGTATTCAGCACACCCAAACTGCCCATTTCTCATATTGATACCATACAGCTATGATACCAAAGAAAAATTGTTGTTTTTTTTCCATTTAGTTATATTGCTCCATGTTAACTCAGCCTTGTGGGTAATTATAATTAAATGATGAATTTCAGAGGATCTATGTTGTTTCAGATAAACATCTAAAAATTTGGATAGTTCCTTATATGAGCTGTCCAAATCCTTGGATGTATAAGGCAGGAATGAGAGACGGTGATATCATAAGATTGTTGGGTAATAGCTCTATACAGCCAGACAGAAAAACCCAGAAGAAATCATTTTTTTCTGGTGTTTCAATACTTCTAATCCCAAGTAGAAGCTAACATAATGTGCAGAAACAATTGAAATAGTGAGTTAACTTAACAAGGTTGAACTCTGGAAAAATGCTTGCTTAGAAATCAGTTCAAATTTAGACTAAAGAGCTTGTGAGTGGAGTGGGAATTTAATGTAAGGAGTTTAAGACCTGGTCCCATATCACTGGCAAAATTCCTTTGACTTAAATGCACGTCAGTTCAGGTCTATAAAAGGTAATCGTTTTCTATGATGATAAGTAAGAAATCCTGAAAAATGTCTGGAATGTGTTCCTTGCTATTTACCTGAATTAGAGAAGAAAAACAGCAATTTTTGCATTATTATACAGTCTCTTACTAGATCACATTAAGTGTGATGGTTGCAAGTTGTTAAAGAAGGAAGTTGGAGCTATTAAATCATGATTTTTATGTAATTATAGAAAACATATGCATTTGTACTTTGTGCTAGTTATTGGTTTGCTAGATTTTTTTAAAAGGTTGTGTGGAAATAGCACTGCTAACATGTTCATGGCACTAAATTTTCGACTGAAAAAGCAGTTGTAGATTGCTTCAGGGCAATCTGCAAACAAGCCTTAGAAAGTAAGAGCTAAAGTAGTTGCAAAGTTTTAACTTCACTTGCTGGCTTCAGTAAAATGCATTAATCCAGCTTGGCTACTATTATGAACATTTCTTTAATTCCTATCTACTTTAATCAATCTAATTTGTTTTCCCGTATAAAGTTGTGCATATATGGTACTCATTTATAAATGGGGCCCTAAAGGAATTCATTAACATTGTATTTTTAATATCACCTGTTACTAGATAGGAGTTAATAATTCATAATCATTTATCTACAAATTTCACCTTTTTTGTCTCCTTCTACAAAGGTCTGCAATCATATTGCTAGTTCTGCAAAAAACAGCGTCAGCAAAAATGCTTTAGCAGATGAATTTGCCCATTTCTGACATTTGGAAAACACATTTCAGTGGCTGTAACAAGCATCACTGTTAGTCACAATTAGCTGCTTCAGTTATATGGCTTCAGTTCTGCAATTGCAAGTTTTAACAATGGGGAAATGTATGTGCAGGTCCATCTATTTTTGCAGAGCCTGGAAGAAAGTGCTTCTGGGATATCCTGATCGGAGTCAAGATCCTGGATAAAGAGTTCAGTCATCTGTTTTGGTTTGAGAACTCACTGCAGCGTGATTTAAACTTTGTTTCTCCCCATATACCAAAGTGCAACAGGTCCTTAATTTATTTCCCAAAAGATCTGTACTGGGATGTCTGATCTGATTTCTTAATGATACCCGCAATATGCACCTTCCCGCTCCAAAAACAGCATGAAAAGAAGAACTGTAAAAAACTCTGTTGAAAACCATTTTTCAGTATCCATGTAGCTCTGCTTCTTAATTCATCAACTTCAAGTGAGGAAAGACTGACAATATTGTGTGCTGGTTTTTGCGGGGAGCAAAAGAGTGGGGGAGAGCTGTCCTTTGATATTGGTTCATATTCAGGGAACAGCCTGGGTTAACAATTTAAAGGTAGGAAGTTAATTTATGCATCCCTGAAATCCTCCTTTTGTGCAGTTTTAGAAAATGCATACATGTGACAGGATATCTCATTGTTCTCGGGATGTGTTATCGTGTATATGTGGAGTAGCTTTAGTGAGATATGAAATGCAAATTTGCCTCACTTTGTTCTTGCCACTTTTATGAATATTAAAAATATGGATAAAATAATTCTGAACACTTTTTGGAAAAGGTCTTTAGCTCTTAATTTGAGAGCTATAAAGTTTTTATATTGGTGCAATAGAAAAAAAATTGAAATTTTTACCAGCTTCTATTGCTATGAATGTAAGAAATTTAATTGAAAATTTGCATTTTGAGCAGAGTTTTATGATGGCATGAAACCCTAATGCCAATAAATAGCAAAACAGGCCCTCAAGCCAGAACAATATAGTTCATTCAGGTTAAGTCAAACAAAACATCATCATTTATGTATGTTTAGACCAGAACAACTCCTTCAACACCAGGTTGGTAATAGGGAAAAGGCTAAGGAAAAGCAGATCCCCGACAGATAAGGCAGTTAGCAACACATGGGGTAGCATCAGTCCCATCATTCTGAGTGTTATAAGACTATATCCCTCGTAACACCAATCCATCTTGATCTTCCCTGCTAAGTGGATTGACTTAACGAGAAGCCTTTGTGTAATACAGTTTCTACTCTCACTAGCAGATTCTTAGTTGTAAGGGTGGCTCTATGACTGCCACAGTCTGCCTCGTTTAACATTGTTAAACACTGCCTTTGTAAGCTATTCCTGATTATAGATATATTCTGAGTAGTGCTCCAGAAATTGAAGCTGTGTTAAATCAACAGAATAGACTTGTTTAAAATATTGTGAGAGACCAGAAGGCCAAGTCATTATTTTTGCACATGATTCTTTAATGTAAAAATAAAAAACCAGAGACTTTGCTTCCCCAGCATTCACTGATGTTATACCTGTGCCTTAAGTGCAGACTCAAATACTTCATATTGAAAGACAAAGAATTATGGTGTAAGAACTAGAACAGTCTATTGCTATCAACGAATATGGAATTAGTCTTTTAATTTAACAGCAGTGTAGTGAGGAAGCCATGGACACAGGATCATTATCGTATTTGTAATATTATTCAAATAAAAGTGTGAGTAATATTCACAGCTAGGGCTATGATTCTTCTCTACTTTGACTCATCTGAAAGCTGGATCTGTTTTAGGAATCAAATACCTTTTCCTCAGTGCGCTTTTGGGGCTTGGATTTTAGGCTACAGTTATAAAGCTCTTCACTAGCATGAAATGACTACTCATTTCTATGGTAAAATGGTTTTGTCTGACTCAAATGTTTAGTTTGCACATGACTTTGGCAGAAACACTGAGGAATATTAGCAATACAGGAATGCAGATTGGTCATGCCAGGAGAAGGACAAGCATGCTTATCGCCAATCCTACATGTCTACTTCCATGAGAGTTTCCTTCTTCCTGAGGTTAGACTATTCTTCCATCACAGTCTGTTTCCATTTTGTTTTCTGCTAACAGAAATTTTCAGGTTGTGGACTGTGATCCTCACAGCTAGAAGCTCATCTCTAGACAGGTAGCTCTTTTGGAATGCATCTTCTCAGATGTGAAGTCAATTTTGAATGTAAACAGATTTCTCCTATCCCTGAAGAGAAAGATATCAAAGGTATGAAAACCCCCTTTGTTTTCCTTTGAAAATCATTCAGATCCAGGACTTGAAATTTCAACCACTTGGCTAGTTACCCACTTCCTGAGCTAAGAGAGCCACTGCTGCCTTGGACTGGATTTTTTTTTTGTTTTAACCTTGGAGTAGTGCTTTCTCTTCTGAGCTTGTCTTCCATAGAAAACTCCTGTAAAGCTTATGCAAACAGACTATCACATCCCTTCTGACATCTCTGACAGATGTCAAGTCTTGTGCAAAGCAATGATTTTAGATGATAGCAACAACTACATGTGACCTGCACACCACCTTTTATTCCATGGATTTGGGTAACAGAATGCATGCCCTGAGGTGTAAAGATGACAGTGAATCACAGGTAAAGAGGCACAGATAAAATTCTGTGCTACTGCAGAAGAACTTGCAGATCTTGTAAACTTTTATAGCAACAGGTGCCAAAGAAGAGGACAGGATTAGCTGAGCAGTGATCCAGGATACATCCACACATACATTTGGACAGAGAATCATCAGCTGAACATTGGCGTGGGACTATTCCTCTTGAGCAAAAGGGTTAGTGATTGAAGGATGAGAGTTGCTACTTACCCAGCTCTGATTTGGGCAACCTTTTACAAAATAAATATCTAACATTTTTAAGTGTGAAAATAAAGTGTTTCGCTCCTATGGGCAAGTGGAAATGATTTACAGAGAAAAGGGGCTGGCATACAAATTAGCAAAAGTTTGTGGTCAAAAGGATCCCATCTATACAAAGGTTACACAGGTGCTTTGCTTGCATTAGCATCTGCCTGCTTTGTTTCTCAGCAGAAGCTCCACAAAACTATGAACATGAGCTAAGGCAGAGAGGCTGTTTTTTGCTAGTAGAGATGGCACAATACAGAAACTTGTTTCACAGCCAAGAGGATCGACTATTCGTGGATCTGAATGGAGCTTTTGGAGGTTTGCATGAAAGAGGCTTCCAAAGCATATACGTTTGATTATTTAAAAAAAAAAAAAAAATGGAAAAGTCACTATGTGAATTTTTTCTTCCTGTTTTAAAACCAGTTCTTTTTGTGGAGAAAGTAATGTTGTCTTTCATATACAAGAGACTCAGGCAGGGGTTTAAACTTGGCTCTAGTTTATAGGCAGGTGATTTTTAGTATATTTAAAATAATACAGAAAGAAAACATTTAAGAATTCCCTCCTGGAAATACCTGCCTTTTAAAATAAGATAGCTTTAAATAAAAATCTGAAGCCCTTTGAGTGTAATGAAGCCTATTTACTTTCCATTTCATTTTGATTCCCCTCCACCACATGCTTTGAATCAAAAGCCTAAGAATTTCAGTATGGGAAACTGAAAAAGAAATTGATAAAGAAAGTAAAAGGCCAGGCAGAAGGTTGTATTCTGTGTCTATCTATCTGCCTGTCTTTGCGAGGAGTCGACTGGAAGGACTGAAAGACAACTGTTCTTTTAATCTAAAAATAATGGAGAGAAGAAGGAAAGAAAAGACTTCTGTATCTCCATGGCTTCAGGGACAATTATATATACGCATATATGAATACACAGAAGTATAAAATATGTGTGATGCTACGTTTCACTTTGCAGTGGTGTTACAGTATTGTATGGATGGAGACGTAAACCTGTCAGTTCAGGTTTTATTGCTAGGAGTGCCAGATGCACTGTCCAGGAACTCAAACATACCAGCCTATGCCACCAACCCAAGAGGCCATGTCAGCTCCTTCCTGCGCTGCTTTCATAGTTTTCTCACGTGATAGACTCATGTTGCCACGCTATAAGTGCCACAGCCTCCCTCTGTGAGTTTCTTGCTTTTGATAAAGATGCCATTGTGTTTAACAACGCTTCTGTTTCTTAAGAGTTCCCATATCAGCTGTAAGAAACTCTTTAGGTGCTGACCTAAAACAGATGCCACGAGCACTCTTTTTTTCTACCCTTTAAATGTTTTAATGGTTTGTGTGCTTTAATTTTACTAATCATTTAGCCTTCTCATTATATCCCACTTCTCTCTCAGTTGCCTCGAGGGGAGACAAAGATTGATAACCCTTGCCTTTCTCTTTTTCCAAAGGCAAATTAGAAGAAAAACATTAGGAAAAGTAGGTAGACACAGTGTGACTGTGGGCAACAAAGCTTGCTCTGCTTTGCAATGATCTGTCAGCTCTGTTTCAAACCTCAAACAAGAGGGTTGTGCTCCGGTTGCCTCTCTCCTGCTTGGGGAGATGCAGCGGTCTCTGGTTCTGCCGGTGTCACCACTGAACTAGCCGTGAGCAAGGCTGACAGCACGACCCAGAACAGTGGCTGAATTTATAAAGGTCTCAGGATGAAAACAAAGTGAAGATAGATCCATCTTCACTGTCTTTCAAATGACAGTCCCAGAAAACAGATCAAATTAGATTTCAGGAAGACTGGGAAGCTGGAAGGCCTTTAGTCTAGATGCCTGACACCATTAAATATTACCCTATGTTTGCACAGTTTTTATCACCTCTCCACAATATTTCAGTTCAGCTGTAGAAAATACAATTAAATAAAAACCGCATGGTGGGATTTTAAAAAGCATTCCTGTTTTTTTGTAACTCTCAGCTAAATCTTGTGTTGACAACTGGCTGGTGAAGTTTGATGTACCACAGCTCAGTCTTCTTGAGCCACAGAAACTTCATAGGAGTTATTCTCCTATGAAAATAGGGTTTTACACCTATTACAGAATAGGAGAACAAAACAAAGCCCGTAGACACAGTCAAATCTACTAGGCCATGAGAATTTTCGTTCCCCTTAATGACACTTTGCGGTGGCTGTGGGCAGCAGATTGTGTTTGGATTGTCAGGGAAACAGTCGGGCCATTATTGTTGTTGTTTAATTTTTGGTGTGTGTTTTTTTTTTCCCCTAGCCAAAGTATTAAAAAAAAAAAAAAAAAAAAAGAAGTTGATTTCTTCAACAAGCAGCTGCAATGACAGATGGCTGATGAATGCACTACCAGCAGTTCCAATGGAACTCGACTCCGTGGGAGTCGGGGCACCATGCACCTTCCAAAGGGCGCCACGGTAGTCAGTTGGGAAGGGGAGTGAGAGTCAGAATTTTTAACCATGGTGAAAATGTACTGAAGGAAGAGAACATGATGACAAGGGGTGAGAAAGGGAAGGGAGTGATTGAGATCCATCCAGCTGAGTCCTTATCCCCAAGGATGAATTAAGATGAAATAGGGGCCCAGAGCCATAAAAACTTCAGGAATACTTTAAAAATAATGCCTCCTCTGCTGAAACATATCATCTTAGCCACCCACTTGCCATTAGGCTTTGTTGATCTTTCTTCCCTAGCCCCCAGATGGACTCCTCCTCTCTCTGTTCTTCCTACATAATTTTCTCCTCTCTTTCCAATTCCTCCTTTCCCAATAGCTCCCTCTTCCTAGCCTCATGACTGTGTTTGACTGAGAAGGAAATAGCAAGGCTGCTGCTGCTGTTGTCAAAGCTGTTCAATTCAGTCCCCCTTCTTCTTCTGTTGTGGACCTGAAAGATTTTTTCTTAATCCAATCCTGTTAATGTGAAGAAGTTTTGTGCAACTAGGCAGCAGAAGTGAAAGAAAAATCTTGATAAAGTTTAAAATCTTATTTCTCAAACAGTGGAGATGGAAGGTGATGGACACTTGTGGAAAGAGCTGGCAAAGCTGTGCACTGTTCCTGACTTGGCCTCGGCCTGCCAGTTATCACATTCTTGGTTACTCACAGCTTCTTGTTCCAGTTCTTTTCTCCTCAAATTTCTGTGATGGTCAGCCTGCTTATTTCTTTCGTCGTTATCTGTCTCCATAGCTAAATGAGATATTGCCATTACGAAAGCATCCTCCTTCAGTCTTCTTTTTTGGCCAGGTGTTCCTGCACGTCAGCATCATTTTTAACGATCACCTAGAAATTTCCCTTGGGGTGACATTGGTTGGAGCTCATCCTCCTGATTTGGTCCCAGTAACGTTCCCGCAGGCTAGCCATTGCGTGTGAGGAGCAGGCAGCATGCACCAAACTTCATGGGGTGCACAGGGCGCTCTACTCACACTGACTGTCAGATGTCCTCATGAGTCTTCCCTAGCTCCCCAGTGCCAGGCAATTTCTGAATCAGCCCTGCCAGGAGATATCCCTGCCTTACACTGCGATCTGCTGAATATTTTTCGTTTCCCCCCTGCGATGGTGTTCAGACTTGAAAAGAGGTTTGCACTGGGCATTTACCATCTCTTTGTCCAAGAGTACCCCATTTAAATGGTTGATCATAAAAGTTTAATGACACTGTTGTTAGCCCTGTGCCAGGTGTGGGAATTTCTCCTCTTATTTCTTCTGTGTTTTAGCAGAAACACAGCTGGGAAGGAACACAAGCCCCACACTCAAAAGGGAATCTGTAGATAATTTTCTGCATCAAACAATGTCATAACCTGTTACATCCACAGCCTGTCACAGTCCCCAGAACAGTGCAATGTCCTTCTTTCTTCACCTTTCTGTGTGAAGACTGAGTTGAAAGGAAAAGAAGTGATGACAGTTGGAAAAGCAATAGGGATTTGCAGCAGGGCAATGAGAAATGAGGAACAAAACTCATGGAGCAGGAAATCTACTGTGTAAACATAAACAATAGCAGCAACCAAGATACATATTCACAATCCATCTCCAGTGCAAATCAATTATGTTATATATGATGAATCAGGGGAGGGGGCTGGTGAGGGAGAAAAGGGACCTATTATTATTTTCAAGTCAAGTCAACCAGCCAAATCTGCAAACAAAAGCATTTTCTGTCTTTTTCTCTCTGTCTTGTTGGTGGCCTCCCCTCGCCTCTCTTCCTTGGCACATTTGCTGCAGTCCTCCACCCAGAAGTACTTATATACATCTGAATAATATTGCAGTTCAAACACCAAAAGAATTGTTTTCCTATGGTTTCTAAATGTCTTTTCTATTTCCTCGTATTCACAATCTTGGCATAAGCAGCGCTTATCAAGGGCTGTACTATATTAGAAAACTCAAGCGTGAGACTGTCTATGTGTGTGTGCATGTGTGGGCGTGTGTGGGTGTGCCCACGTGTACATACATACATGGGACCAAGGAGGCAAGAAAATATTGTAGATGATTAATGAAATAGTGGTAAGTATTTCTTTTATACTTGTAGTTGTAAAAAGAGAAGATAATTTTTATTCTTGTATCTGCACATCACTAGCTAGTACACAGAGAGTTTTTTTCCTCTATCCCCCAAATTATAAAGTGGGAAATGAAAAGGAGGGGAGGAGAAAGAATTGCTGGAAATGATTGTCTCTTAGGGTGTTCTTTAATAATGAGAAAGAAGCCCCATTTTGAACTCTTGATTCTTTGCCAGAGAACAAAAACGTTAAAGCATTTTGCTATGTTTAATTGTATTACTCTTCCAGTAATCAATAAAGATAAAAAAGGATCATTCTATGTACAATATGAAATCACACAGGGTCTGACTATGTGCAGATAGATTCCACTTATCTGTCTCTAGAGGTAACTTCTGTTGTAGTAGAAAACTCATTTTTTATTTGGATTTTAAAAATGTTTCAAATTATCCAGTCAATGTTACATGCATATTAAAAGATTTATTACCAAATATTCTCATCTTGATGTACTGGATCTATGCACCCAATTCCCACTAATGTTAATGGAACTGCATCTGTAAATCCCTGCACATTGTAGCAAGACGGTACCCGTAAGTATTTCAAATACATAAGTATCTGGATAAATAGCACAAAGATTAACCACCTCTGGCATTACTGCTTTTATTCTTTGTGTAAATGTTGGTCTCATCTTTCTAAGGACTAAGATGAAGATTCCCCGCGCTTCAGTTTAGGCATGTACTGAGACACCTAAATTCAGAGCTGCGGCACCCACTCTAATTGAAGGGAAGAGCGAGAGGGACGCCTCCACAGGGTGACTCAGACCTTACGTGGGCTGAATCGTCTCCAGAGATGCCTATTCCTCTCCACTGACTATTAACTGGGGGTGTAAAAAGACCCATTAATTTCAGTACCTAAATGTAGGTAAGTTATATCAGGCCTTGAAGTATTAAAGCCCCCTTCTTGTCCTCTGCACCGAGGTGATTCAAGGATCCAGCTCACACGAAGGCTCCTTGGGAGCAGGCTATTCACCTCATGTTGAGTTCCCTATTAGCCCTTCTTGTTAAAGGTGGGAAGAGAGGTGGAGAAAAGGCATCTGTCCCACCTCTCATGTACACACCAATATTAAAACATCACATTTGTTTATCAAAGCCAAACTTTCAAATGTGGATTCCTAGAGTTTTAATCCTAAATCCACAGGTGGACTTCATAAAGAGCAACTTGGATTTCAGTGCTCCAAAACTTGAGTCTGGATTAATTATCTAACCTTAGGCGTCCATGTTTTGTAGTGTTTGGGTCATGTCTTAATATTAAGAGAAAACCGATGCATTATTATTAATAATAATATTAATAGCTCTATTAATTAAAATCCCTACATATCTGCCAATGTAAGCTGTAATTAAAGTAAATTAAATATACTAACAACACAAGTTAAATAAATAGACACGTACCGTGTTAGATTTCAAAGCAAACAAATGCATGTTTTAAAGTGAAAAGAGGATGAGGCAGAAAAATTAAAGTGGGGCCAATAGCTATCTTAATTATTAGAAGAGAATACAGCTGCAGTAAAGCCACAAGCAGTGCTTACTGCGTTGAGAGATGGGTGGGGCAATTAGAGCATGGACTGGCTAATAAATACTGGTAATTAATAACACCTCTTCTGAAACTTCCATTCCTTATCCCTTGATCTGCAAGTACCTCGCAAAGGAAGTATCATCAGCCCCATTAGGTGAGGAAGAGCAGTGGGCAGCGTCGCGCCAGGATATGGCTACACAGGCAAGTTACCGCAAGCTGGATTAGGGTGTAGACTAACGGAGTCAGCTGCCCTGCTCTGACCTCCTGCTTGCCCGCTCTCATCCTGCGGTGAGTGAAACCCAGCTCACCTCCGCTCACGCGGGAGGGCTAAGCCTCCCCTCGCGGGCTGCGGGAGGGGAGAGCAGGTTCCCGGTGCCGTACTGCAAAGCCGCACGGGCTAATCTGTGCTTGTGGGGCGCTCTGCTAGCGTTGGGATGAACGTGGAAGGGCTGAAGGAGAAGGAGTGATTTGCGGGGGGAGGGTGAGATACGCGCAGCTCAGCGCGGAAGAGTCGAAATCTGGTGCAGATCGGCAACGTGACGGTGGCGTTCCAGGAAAAGCAGGTGGCGTGGGAACGCGGCTCCCCATTAGGACAGGGCTCAAAGCGACGGGCTTCGGTCGCAGCCAGAGCCTGTATTATTTAAGGCTTTAAAACCAAAAAGGGCCAACTTAAAATCAATCTGCCACGTTAGAGGCAGGCGGTGTGGTGTAACGTGCTCCTGCTGGCTCCCGCATTCAGGCGAGCGGCGGCAGCGCCGCGCAGCCTGGCTCTGAGAGCGGGTTACAGTCATCGAGCTTTCTGGTAACAAGGTCTGTGCAGCTATATTTGTGATAGGCATGGGATAAATTAAATACACAGTCAGTGCATAACTTGGGGTGGGGGGGTGAGGCAGAGTAAGAGCCTCTTTGACACCAGAAGTGAAATCCCGGCTTCAACTTGAGCCATGGCAAAAAAAAAAACACTAACTTCAGTTTGAGTCGATGCTTGCCAGGTGCTTTTCCAGGATCACTGCGGCCTAGCAGAGTACCAACACTCACCCAGCTCACGACCTCTGAAACACATTTCTTTGATGTACAGGAAATGTAATAGAAATAATTTCAGCTAGTATCCTCACCCAACAGCTGCCTTTGCCAGCTCCGCAAAGAAACATCCCCAGCTGCATGAGGACACTCCACTCTGCCCTCTGTGGCTGAAATAGAAACCAAGATGCTGATGACCTGAGGTTACGCTTTCTGAAAATTCAAAGATATTTGATCTTTATTCTATTTTTCGTCTCTCTCAATCTGTTCTGAACTTACTGCATCACTCACACTATAAAATCCATAGGAAGACCTGACACTGAGACAGTATTTTCCTTGTGTGTATTTTCCTGTGGCTCATTTTCAGTCAGAAAACCCTCTCCATTTAAAAGCACAAGCACTTTGTCCAACCACAGCTAACAGCACAAAGCGTGAATCAGAAAATCTTCAATTTTCAGTTCTCTTCCATGAGCCTCATATTCCTTCAGCTTCCAAATTGGGCAAATGTCTGCCCACTCCTTCGGTGGGGATCTGATCTATGGAGATGCTGGCTCTTCCTGGTGCATTTGCTTTCTCTGACTCACCTCCCTTTCTCAGAGCTGTTTCCTGGTTGCAGCCTGATGTACTTAGACAAATCCAAAGGGCTGCAGATAAAGAGAGGGAGGCTGTGCTGGGGGCTGCTTGGGGGGACCAGTAGAGCAAGGTTGACAGCTCCCCAGTGCTGCCTTGTATACTGCTTCCTTGATGGTCTCTGTGTGGGCAGTGGAAGGGGACAGGCCCCCACATCGGAGATCTGCAATGCCCTAATGCCTTCCATCAGTGTCCACCTTTCTCCATGGGAGCCTTGGTAGATATGCTCTTACTTCGGATTTGTCTGTTAACAGTCTTAACTCTAGGTCACAGAATTGGGGACCCAGATAACTTTACTGGCTTAAAATAGGAACTTGCATGCTTTAGTCTTTCTATGCTTAGGTGGTAGTGAGGAAGGGATTTGAAGATCAAAAGTTTAGAGTTAGACAGGATTTAGGTATGCATGCTCCTTTTTGGCTAACATCGTTTGCTCTGCAAGAATAGGCATCTTGAAATTCTATGATCTGCTGTGTCAGCCACAAATTAGAAATGGAAAATACGTGAAAAGAAATTATTCATAAATATGTATATTGTATATAGAAATTTATTGTGTACATGTGTGTGTTTGTGCACCTTGAGTAAAACGCATGATTTCTGCATACTAAAAAAATGGTTTTTAAAAATGAACATATGATACTCTATGTGAAGTCTCCTGTCATAACAGGAAATCGTGCAATTTCTGCAGAAAGATTTTATTTAAAAAAGCAGAGTGCATCTCATTGACCTACATTCAGCTTCCCCAGCATACGCTGTACCTGCAGAACTTTTCTGCAGAGATACATTGTAGATACAGATCAAAGGGAAATGCTGGTGTCAAAATTGTCTAAATGTCCCTTTTTGGGCTTGAAAACCTGTGTCATTGCCATGCATTTGTACTGACTGTGTAACTTTAATCAACCTATAAACTGTTCCTTGGGCTGCTGTCTTTAAAAGCTAGGTAGGCTGTACTTGGGGATAATGAATGTCTGTATCTATAGAGCAGACAAATGAAGCTCTCTGTTGCCCCAGAATGAATTTTTTTTTTTTAAGCCGCTATCCAAAATATATTGAAACGTATAACAGTAGTAAAATAAATTTGGTGTCTGTGTTAAAAGCACTATAATCCACAATCCAGCTAGATCTATCATATTCAGTAGGTACCCTCATTGTTTTGTAGAGCATTTCCTCCCTTCTTTGAAAACGGCCATGACAGTGTTAAGCATTGCCCATCAGAGTGCTGGATTTTATTGCCTGAACATCTTTCTGCTCTGACTTAGACTGAGACCTGTCAACTCATTTCCCACGGACAACATTATAATGGGATTAGACTGACAAATGTGTGTTGTGGGGGTGTGTGGAGTGTGGTGCGCCGTGGTGTGAGAGGAGGGGGCTGCAGGGAGCGAGGTGCTGTAACACCGGCCGCGGTGGTGCCCGGCTTCTGGGCACCCCGCTCCCCATGAGGGTTGTGCAGAGACGTGCTCCAGGTCTAAGGCAGTGCCTAGCTCAGTACTGAAGAAACAGAGTTCACAAAAAGTAGCATGCAAAGAGTGGCAGGGCCTAAATTGCCTATTAGGAAATAATAAGCGTCTGAACTGCAAGGTAACTACACCTCCAGTTGGTGCCTGTGTCCCTGTTGTGCACCCAGCTGGTTGTAAACTGTTGTTATTTCAAGTGCTTACACTTTGCAAACAGAAAATCTCTGTAAGAATGTTTTTTTCTTCCTGTTGGAAGACTTGAATTACCTTTATGTATGTGGTTTCTTTTATATTTAGAATCCTAAAAATATTAAAAACAAGATTTTTTTTTTCCTATTAAAAAAATCTTTTGATGAGGTGGAATATTTTTTTTTCCTTTTACTTTCAGGGATTTCTTTCTTTTGCATTTTTGAAAAAATAACAAGATAAGGGAAAAGGAAAATAATAAGATATATCTCCCTCCCAAAATAGCTACATCAGTATATGGAAGGTTATTTTAAATATTAAATATTTAGGAGAGGAAATGGCCTAGAAAAGTATAACTGTGAAATGACTTTTTATTACAAAATATTACCTTTTTCAATCAACTGTAATTGTCACCAATTCACTGAACCCGTAAGGTGCTGGAATGTCAACCTGAACGGATCTGAAAGTATCCTGGAATTCAGTTTTAGAACAAATTCTGTAGCTGTAGTGTTGCATTCCTGTCATGCTGTTCTCATAGGCTTGTAGGCTCAGCCAATCTCTAAGATCTTTCATTAACACTTAACCCATGCTCAAAATCATAATCTCTTTTTTAATAGAATAGAAATTATTATTTTGTGCTACTTGTGCATGAAAAACTTTTCAATAACGTAGGTTGCCTTGACAGTTCTCTTTTTCTGCACCAAGTGCTACAGTTTCCTCCCCTTTGTCCTTAAGTGCCTGTTCAAGACAGCTTGATTTTCTCTTAACTTTCTGACAACTAGTCAACTAGATAAGATTTATGCTCATTGAACACAATTTTCATTGAACTTAATCATCAACCTCTTCCATGAAATTACATTAACAGATAGGAAACTTCCAGAGCGCACAATGCCTTTCATGTGTTGTGTGTACCTTTCACACTCCTTGGGCCATGTTGGCTGTGGATAGTTAACTGCTTTATCCTTCTATGAACTTTTCTTAAAAGCCCATTACTGCCAGTTACCCAATATAAAGATTAGCATATAGGATCTGTCATCATCGAAGGGGTGATTAGGAGGGACATACGTTCTGGGCAAAGCACTTCACACATCTGTGATACATATTGCTAATGTAGTGTGTATGAACTGCACAGACAATTCCAGGTGAACCAGCGGTGGTTTCCATCCTTTCCATCACTAGATCACAGAATCACAGAATAGCTGAGGATGAAAGGGACCTCTGGAGATCATCTAGTCCAGCTCACCTGCGCAACCAGGGTCACCAAGAGCATGTTGTGCAGAACCATATCTAGATGGCTTTTGAATATCTCCAAGGATGGAGAGTCCACAACCTCTCAGGGCAACTTGTTTCTGTGCTTAGCCACTTAGCCACTGTAAAAAAAAAAAAAAAAAAAAAAAAAAAAAAAAAAAAAGCATTTTCCTTATGTTCAGCTGGACATATCTGAGAGAGAAGGATACAGTTTACAGTTTCAGAAAATAAGGAATTAGGAGGATAAAATAAGCACAAACAGGTTAGTTTGGGAAGTAGCTAAGATGTCAAAACTGGATAAGAGAACTAGGAAGCTTTTTTTTTTTTTTTTTTTTTTTTTTTTAAGGGAGAGTGAAGGCGGAAGAGTAAGATTTCATCTTAAAAAAGGTCCAAAAAGGTCCAAAAGCTCCTAAAGAGGATACAGCTGGTCATACAGACTTATGGATGTAAGCATTCAAAAACATGGCCGTGAGAAATCAGACCATGAGAAGCTATGAAATTGCTTTGAAAATGATTCTAACACTTTGATTATTGTCAGGTAAGGTGCTCCAGTGAGAGGATTATCTGTTGAAAAGAAAAGGGTTTGTGGCTGTAGGGTGCAGTCCCTTCCTGTGCCTCTGTTGGGTCTGTGTCTGCTGCCCGTTAGATCATGCTGAAATGCTATCTGGTTTAAAGGACCACAGGGAATCCTAAGAGGAATGGAGTAGCATTTCTTTATATTCTTTGCTTTTTCACTTGCTTGCTAGTCACAGATCCATTGTGCTTTTGGTCAGATATCTTTTGCTGAGTATTGACAGGAGTCACTGGTAATGATCTTGTTATTAAAGTACTATTGAGTGTCAGTAGAGGTGGGAATATTCTGGCCTTCTCAGCTGGCACTTTGGGATAAGCTGTGGTAAATTCATTCAAACCACAAATACCTGTTTAGTTACATATAATTAAGGTTTTTACATAGGCTTATAATATGTACTTATTATGAATGGACAATATCTTAAGAATTCAAAATTTCCAAGGATTGGAGGAAAGAACAGCTGCATGTCTCTCTGTCCCAGAACAGTATGTACTTTATCATCCAGGAAATAATAGAAAGTTCACCCTCTTTATGCCATAAATTAACTAGGAGTTGTCTTTTGGAGACTGTTTTTTTTTTTCTTTTTTTTTTTTGAAGTTATCAGCTAATCCCAGTCACCTTAGTTCTCTGAAATTTTCTCTCTCTCTCTCAAAAAAAGATATTTTTCTGAAACTGCTTAATACTTACCCTCTGTTTATAGGAAATATTTTTCAACCTTCTGCTTGGATAACCAGAAGTAAGGCACTTGAATATCATCAGTCACTCTTAAAAATCTTGCTTTTGGGTAGTGACTAATTAAAAGAAATAGACCCTCCAAAACTGGTTGATATCAATGGAATAGACCCAATGATTTCAAAAGACTTTGGACTATATGCATTTGGCAACTAGGAGTCACATTTCCTTGTTTTGGTATACTCTGCAAGTGATAAAATTTAAGAATTAGAGCACTGTCAATACATGCTGTAAAACCACATGTCCTTTAAGAGGATAATGCTCCAGTAGACCTTTTGCTGCAAATTACTCTGTATAATTGGACCAAAGATCACAAAGAGTGCACATTTACAAGATAAATTGAAAATTAATGAACAAATAATATAGTAATTACCAAATCCTTATTATTTGAAGAATATATACACTATGGGGTCTATTTCTTCCTCAATGAGCATGTGTAACCTCCATTAATTTTAATGGGAGTTAAGCATGCACATCAAGGGGAGAATTAACTCATGATTTCAAAACTGACTACTAAGATTAAGACCTGCACTTTTGGCTTTGAGTTGAGAATGTGGCATATCTTGTGATATTTATCTCTTTTTAATTGTGTATTTGTAGCTGAAGCAATTTGCAAATCATTGTTATCCCTATCAGTACAAGGCAAAGATAAATTGCATTATATACCCTACTTCTTGGACTCCTTGATGTTCTTTCTGATTAAATTGAACTGTACCAGTAATATCATAATTAATAATCTATGCTGATCAACTTGGCAGTGCTAAGGCTGCTTGACATCTGATGGCAACGAAAAATTGTTCAAGCAAGGTGTGTCGTTTGTTTGTTTCTTTCACTAATGTGAGAAATGTACAACTAATAACGGTGAGTCAGGGATACTACCAGATAATGTGAAACCTGCAGTTAACGTTTGGGCAAGGGGAAAAAAACATTCAGTTTAATATGACCTCTGAGCTCATTTGTGAATGTTAAGCCTATGTAGAAAGGATTTTCTTCCTTGGAAAGAGATTATTAAACTCTCAGATGGAAACTTTTAGTCTCAAATGAATTAAATACTGGTAGCAGTTGTTTCTACGTCTCAGCTCTGGACAAGGACGTTTCCAAGTGCCCTACTGCGGTTGTCCATTAATAAGTATCAGTTAAATGACTTCTCCAGTTTTCCACAGCATTTTTAAAATTGATCCAGATGTCTCTCCCCCTCTTAGGGCAGGAACTAAAAGTCTTTGTAACGTGCAAAAAATCCATGGTTTAGATGTATACAGAGAAAGATTTTCTAATTTATAAAATTAAAACAGTAAAAATAAGGTTTTGATTTTTTTAAAATAAATAGTTCAATTTTTGTACTGAAACATAGCATTATGCTAGTGGTGAAGAGCTCAGAAGTGTGACTAACAAGGTGGTAACCAGTGTAATCTTACTGTCAAACATGAACGAACTGCAAAAAATAAATAACAAAATAAGTCAGTGAAACCAGCTTGAAATTTCAAAATTCTTTCTTTCAATTATATGGGCTGTATTTCTTGTTATGATTAGAAAATTTTGTCTACTAGCAGATTGCGGTAAAAAATGTTTCTTAATCTATCTGTTGTTTTCCAAAACCACTGCAAAGTAGAATCACTTTCTATTTGGTCATATGGAAGTAAAACTGCAGGAATATACTAGTGAAAGCATATGTCTGGTGGTATAACCATTTATAACCATTCAAAGCCTATTTAAAATATCCTATTTATTTTGGTCATCTATTCATTTAATACTAAATGTTTCAAGCTCTTGCAACTTCTAATAGTCATTCACACAGTCCCATTCATCCAAGACCACGGTTTAGTACCTTTTAGAGCTGGAGAGCCAGGTCAGAGTCAGGAAGTCCTACATCTCAGCAGTGGAAATCAGCTAAAATAATTTAAATCCTATCATCAGCCCTGTATTTTCAACACTAACTAGTTATGGAAGGTGTCCATATTTGTGCACGTTGTGCCACCAAAGGAACCTTTGCAAAACCTTCAGACATCTGAAGTGGAAATGCTCACTATCATTAGTAGGTTATTACAGTGCTAAGCTAGTCCCTTTTTGTCCTCTGGTTATAGAGGATATAGATGACATAAGTGAGCTTCACTGTTTTGTTACCTCTGTTGATCAGAGGTGGGAACTTAGACACTGACACTGATCGAAATGAGAGTACTTCTAGTGAAATCTGTAGTAGTATTTGAATAGTGAGTAATGTGGAAAGGATAGAGAAAGAAATCTTTTGAGTATTTTCAAGAGGGGGGAAAAATAATTCTGGACTATCAAAATGAGGGTTAGATGCAACAGTAAAAAAAAAAAAGTCATAAAACGACACCCAGAGCAACCAATATATATTAATCATTCTGAAGCAGGCAGTTCAAGATGTATGATAGCTATATTGGTGACTTGCACTTGTATATCAGTTAAGATAGAATTGCAGAAGGGTGACTGGTATTAAATCTTCAAGTTAGAAGACACACGTGTAAGGATAGTGCTCTTGTGTCCTTCCCCCTTAGATAACTATGAAATGTGGCTGAAAAAGTATTAGTGGATCTCAAAAAACTGTGTCATAAAAAATGATCTCCTTCCACTAGGTCTCAAGCTCAGAAAACAGCAAGTAATCCAAAACCAGTTTGTTTCTGGGATGCTTGTCACTTTTTTCCCTCCTTCCTTTGTGTATGAGGTTAATAGACAGACTTTTAATCTTGTTTAGATGTGCTTGTTTTGTTATTTGCCTCTGAAAAATAGGACACTGAACAACCCACCCTTTCAGACAATGCTGGAACCTTCTCAGCTCCACTGTTCTGAGCCACAGACCTTTTTTTTAGGCTCTGTGGTGTTAACTGCATGTGCCATATCCTTGCTGCTTGCTCAGAACTGGTACTATTGCTATGTGCTGTAAAGCTGAAGGAGGGATCTGCTTGCTATTGTCCACAGAGGCATTCAGAAACGTTTTATTCTAAGATTTTCCAACTGAATTAAATATGGCCAAAGATATTGAGAGGCTGCTCTTTATCTTCTTTCAAAGGCTGTGACACCTTTTCCATGATGACTGGAAGATGGCAAATGTCATGTCTATCTTCAAAAAAGTAAGAAGAAGAGGAATTACAGGCTGGTCAGCTTTGCCTCAGTCCCTGGAAAGGTTATGAAGCAAGGAAGCTGTTTTCAGGAACATGAAAAACACAAAAGTGTTGGGGAACAGCCAGCATGGATTTACTACAGGGAAATTTTATCTAACCAATGTGATCGTCACCTTTGATGATATGACAACTGGCTCACTGGATACAAGGAAAGCAGTGTATGCTTGTATTGGTTTTAGTAAGGATTAGTAAAGATTTCAACACTATCTCCTATAGAATCCTTGTATCTAAATTAGGGATATATGAAAAGAGACGGTGAAGAAAAGCTTTATTTTTTTCAATTTTTTTTCTATGGTATATGGTTGGTGTTTACTAAGAACAACAGTAATGTAACTGCTGGAAAGCAGAAATATTTCTTAGCTCAACCTTTTACTGGTTTATGATTCAACTGATCTTTTGCTGAGAACAGTATCCAGTGCCCGATATTCTTCTAATTTGGAGATCTGAATGAATTAATATCCGAAGAGAATACTTTCTTCCAAAAATTCTTGGTGTTCATTTCAATATTTGTAGCTATCCCTGCCTCTGAGTTAGAAAAGATGGGTTGCATGTGGTGTGGTGAAAAGAGCCCGAAAAGCCACTTGGATTCCAAAAAAGGGTCTCTACAAGGCTTTGGATAATGACCTCAGTTTCAGAATAAAACCATCAAGGCTTAGAAACAGCAAGCCTCAAAATTTGCCCATAAATGACTTGACTTAGTGTCACTGAAATCATTTGGATCTTTGCCATTGTCTTCAATAGGCTCACTATCAAGACGCAGAAGGTCTCTGCCTATAGCAGGAGAAAAAAGATATTTAGGAAACCCTCAACATTTTTTCAGTTCTGCTGTGATTTTTTTTGACAGCACCAGCTTTCTCTCATTTTACCAGGCAGCTTGCGTTTGGGGGTTCACCACAGCAAGATTCTAACGTAGCAAGACTGCACTACACAGGTATCACTGAAAGCGCTGAGAGAAAGGCTTCGCCGAAGCTTCCCCATCTGCCTGAGCTGTGCAGTACTTTATTAATGACACTGTCAACATCTGTATTGTGCTTGCTTTGGAAGGGGAAGCTTCATCCTCACTAAACCAATAAAAGTTGATTACATACATATGAAATCTATGGATTAGGGGCAGGATTCTTGGATCTCTTACAAAGGAAGTGTCATGTTTCATCTTCTGTGTGTGTGTGTGGGGGGGGGGGTTATGGGAATGCATATGTGAAGCCACAGAACTCCATATCACCCCTTTCAGTAAAGATCATACAAACGGAACTATGTTCTCTTTAAAGCACAACTGCAAGATTACAGTCAAAAATGGAAAAAAAATCTCTCTTTCTTTTCATCTTCAGTGCCACCTGAAGGCTGTCAACAGAAATTAATGAGTTTGCTTAGGGAACAAAACTTGGTAGATATTCCTAGCTAATAATAATATAGCAATAAATTATATTAGCTCATGCAATTCAGAATGGCAGTCTGGGAAGGTGCCAAACATGTGACTGAAGGGCCAAATATTCTAATGAGACCAATTAAGCTTCAAAATCTAAAGTCAGATTTCAAAAGCAAAGTGAATATTGTGCTGAATTTGGTGGAAAATCCAGGAAATGTGATCCACAGTAGTATAAGTCTAAGAAATTATGCCATTTTCCTTTGGAACATGTGGTTCAACTTAAATAAAAAACTCTGTGAAAGAAGGTGAATATACAAGCATGTGGAGTTACAAGAAAATAAAAGAGGAGGGAGAGAGAATCCTAGTAAATACCCTATCACAGTATCCTCATAGCAAAGTATTTCTGTTTTTAATTTTGAAGTGGTATTTCAAAAGGGATCTTTGATTTTTCTCTATCATAATCTGTCACATAATTTAGCATAAACATGTAAAAGACTAAAGAATTTGACAAACCTGAGATAATTTTCCTTTTTGAAATTTTCTGAGAATAAAAATCTTTGAAATCTACAGATTTCATTCCAGGTCACAAGGATGTTCCAGACACATCTTTCTCAGAAAAAGAAATTCTATTCTTTGCATATTTGAATTTCTCTCCTTTTAATATATAGAACATTTCTGGTTACCTAAAAAGATGCAGAGTCTTTCCATAACATATTCTATTGTTCAACTCCAGAATACTATATCCTTCCTAAGGAAAGGTGCTTTCTTAATACACTGTTACCATTACAATCTCCTAGATTATCTTTAGGAGATAAGATAATATTCTACCACGTATTCTCATGACTTTCATCTAGTAGAAATTATGCTAACTCCATAGCTAACTGATGCACCTGAAGGCAACAAGAGTGCAACACTACAGAGCAAGTTTAGGACAGAAAATCAAATGAAATAGCCTTCTCTAATAATAGGAGAGGTTTTGGCATAGGCGGTAATGTAATCACTAAAGCCATAACATGAGTCAGCTCCTTGATGTTAGGGGAAAACACTTGAGTGAACGTGAAAGGTGTGATGAAATATTTTGTATAAGCAGCTATTTCAGAAAAAAAGTCAGCTTGATTGTTACGCTATATTAATTGAAGGTAAGAGCTGAAATATATATGACAGTCTGGTAAATTGCTATAGGGTCAGATTACCTTTACTGGGTCTGATAGCGCCTTTCCCATCTTTTCTCCCATTAACTAGAAGAGCAGGAGCAGCTGTTCTTCAAGCAGTGAAACCATTGGATGAATAATACCCTCCTTACAGGAGGAAAAGGAAACCTCTTTTTACATTGAAGTTGTAGACTGGTGATGTTCTCCATAGGCTACTGCAAACCCAGTGACTACAGTAACCCTGTGATTGCTCCAGTCTGCCCCACTAGCCACAACATGTCCCTCCAAGATTCTCTAAAACATTCCAGATGTTCTGACTTTTTTACAGTGGCTGTTCATAGTTTCTTTGTCTTTCGCTTTCTCATGTGAAATTTATATAAATGTCACTGAGATCAAGACTCTGGAAAGCCATGGACAAAATATATTAAGATGTCCATGCTTTACTACTATAGAGGAAGGGTTCTCAGGAATTTCCTACCCTATATAATTGTAATCTGCAAATATATATCCATAACTTGCATGGCTTAACATTAAATAAGTATTCCAGGGTATTGGGCACAGTGAATGAATATGGTGTGGTTCCCTCTTCTCAAATGCTGGACAACTAAGTGCTATTTGTAGATGCTCAGCTGGACAGGTGGCCATGCGAATATTGATGTTAAGCAGTTCCATACCGAGCTTGCTGTGAAACAGCAAGTGTGTTCTGCCCCTGGGGGAAGGAAAATTGTCTGACCTAGTTGGTCACATATGAGACTTACATAGCCTTGTTAGAAAAATAAACCCTGAGAATTCTTAATCTATGATTTCTAGAAATTTGGTCATATTAGGTTACATCTACTCAGAACCAATTTTATATAGAAAATGAATTTACCTTGGTATACCTCTTTCACATTGGTTTTAAAGCATATTCCCTGCTCCTGAAAAGGTACAGTTCTGAAGTTCAGGCCATCAAAGCAAAAAGTTCAAACATCACTACAAAATATGTTTGATGATAAAATATTAAATATTCAGTAATAAAGGCACAGAAATGATTACATAATTGTAGGTTAAACATGACCCACTTAAACAAATAGCTGAGGGCTAAAAAAGAGAGTCTATAAAATCAGAATATTTATTCCCAGGGGTTTGAATGACATATGTTTAAACTGATCTCACAATCTACTAATATCTGTTTCAGGACAGTCACCTGGTACCTATTTAAATGAATCTCATTAGAAAGGAGTACAATCACTCCTCGGTGATAATTCCATTGCACAGTGGGGTGTATGCTAATATACCTGAATGCAGGGACAGATTCTTGCTGATTTTGATTTCTGCAACATCAGGATTTTTTCTCTCTCCAAAATGAGAATGATCAAACCTTGAAAAGAAAGCAATCTGTTAAGAAACTGAGGATCTTTGTACTCCCTGATTTAAGATACAATCCTGGGTTTTCAGGATCTCTTTAAAATAAGATAGGAAACTAGAGTGGAAGAGTATCTGGAGAGTAATCCCATGTCATTCTTTCAAGGGAAAAAGCAGGAGGAAAGGTGATAAACAATGTGGGAGCACAGGGAATTTTTACTTAATTGGAGATTTAAAATATAATTAAAATACATTAAAAGCTGATCAAATAATTCCATACATGTAAATATAATGTATCAAGTGAGCTGTACATATTGGCTCTATTTCAAGGGTACATTCCTGCTCATGGCTGTGCATAAGCTTCTACTTAAGCGCTTTTCTTACAGGGGACAGTCTTAAGCTCTTATTTAAGTGCTCTCCTGAAACAGGGCCAGCGCGTAATTCCATACCTTTTCCACTCACACACCCTACCTTTGCTTGCTACACTCACTTATTTCATCTTGTCTCTAATGCAACAAACTTTTGAGCGGGAATTATATCTCTACATTTATTGATACAGTCTCACTGGGCTCTGAGTCCTAAGTGAGGTTTTCTAGTTTTTCTAGTGTTTCTTCAGTGTGCTGTTAATACTTGTAATACAAATAACAGTTAATAAATCAATCTGTTTCTTCCAGGAATTTTGCTAGGAGGCATTAACCCCTTCTCACCATCTCCCAAGCCACACCCCTGCACTCTTTACAATGAGTACAGCATATTTTTTATTTCTTCAACTGGCATTTGCAATCTGTCCTGACATAATTTACACATTTACACATTTTACAGAGCAAAG